>NC_133655.1:139928626-140228626 GCF_009905375.1 Apium graveolens | reverse complement strand
TCCAGACTTTGTTTCTTTCAAATTCATTCAACTCTTCCTGCATTGCTTGCACCCAATCAGCATCTTGAAGAGCTTCTTCCACTCTCTTTGGCTCAGTCTGAGAGAGAAAAGAATTGTAAAGACATTCATTTGAAGTACCTGTTCTAATTCTGACACCTGCATCAGGATTTCCAATTATCAAATCAGGTGTATGTGATTTTGTCCACTTCCTTGCAGATGGAAGATTTTCTCTAGAATTGGATGCTCCCCCATGATCCATGCTATCTTCATTTTCATTTTCTGATGCTCCCCCTGAAACTATGCTCTCTGAGTTGGAGTCTTCAGTATTTAAATTTTCAGCACTATCAGAACTTGGCTTATCAGAACTTGACGAATCAGAATTTGAAGAGCCAGATGTATGTTCTGATGTTTCTTGAGCTGTGGTAGGATCTTGAGTATGCTCCCCCTACATCGGTGCATCTTCCCTTGGCGTAGCCACCACAGTTTCAATAACATCAGAGTTTATTCCATCAGAGTTTACAGTATCAGGACTTAGACTTTCAGGATTTTCAGTATCAGAATTTGAGTCTTCATTTTCAAATCTCAGCTGATCATGGTCAATGAAATCTTCAAGACCAATAATCTTCTTGTCATCAAAAGAGACATTGATAGATTCCATGACTACTTTTGTTCTCAAATTATAGACTCTGAAGGCTTTTGTGGAAAGTGGATATCTAACAAAGATTCCTTCATCAGCTTTTAGATCAAACTTTGATAGCTGTTCAGTATGAGTCTTGAGAACAAAACACTTGCATCCAAATACATGAAGGTATTTCAGATTTGGATTCTTTTTCTTCACCATCTCATATGGTGTTTTTCCATGCTTGTTAATGAGTGTTGTATTTTGAGTAAAACAAGCAGTCTGCACAGCTTCAGCCCAGAAATAGGTTGGAAGCTTTGCTTCTTCAAGCATTGTACGTGCAGCTTCAATGAGAGTTCTATTCTTCCTTTCAACAACTCCATTTTGCTGTAGAGTTCCAGGAGCAGAAAATTCCTGCTTTATTCCATGGCTTTTGCAGAACTCTTCCATTATCAAATTCTTGAACTCAGTGCCATTATCACTCCTTAAAACTTTCACAGAATCTTTGATCATTTTATCCAGATGTTTGACATGATCAATCAAGATTGATGCAGTTTCACTTTTTGTATGCAAGAAATACACCCATGTGTATCTGGTGAACTCATCCACTATGACCAACGCATACTTCTTCTTTGCAATAGACATGACATTTACTGGACCAAATAGATCAACATGTAGTAGATGATAAGGCTCAAGAATTGATGATTCAGTCTTGCTCTTGAATGAAGATTTTCTTTGTTTGGCTTTCTGACATGAATCACAAAGACCATCAGGAGCAAATACTGTGTTTGGCAATCCTCTCACAAGATCTTTCTTGACCAGTTCATTTATATTGTTGAAATTTAAATGAGAGAGTTTCTTATGCCAATTCCAGCTTTCTTCAATTGATGCTCTACTCATCAGACAGATTGCAGAACCATCAGTACTTGTTGAAAGCTTAGCTTCATAAATGTTACCACGCCTGTATCCTTTCAGAACAACTTTGCCTTTAGATTTACTCACAATTTCACAGTGTTCTTCAAAGAAATCATCATGATAACCTCTATCACAGATTTGACTTATACTCAGTAGGTTGTGTTTAAGTCCTGAGACCAGAGCTACTTGTTTAATTATGACATTTCCAAGATTGATATTGCCATATCCCAATGTTTTTCCAATGTTGCCATCTCCATAAGAAACACTTGGGCCAGCTTTCTCCACAAAGTCTGATAGCAGGGCCTTATTTCCAGTCATATGTCCTGAACATCCACTGTCCAAAACTAGAATATTTTTCCTGTTGCCCTGCAATCACAAAGACCACTAATTATTAGTTTTAAGGACCCAGACTTGCTTGGATCCTTTGGCCTTATTAAGTTTGTTAACATTTACAGCGGATTTAGCATCAGAGTTTATGTTAACATTTTTCTTATCAGAACTTACACTATCAGACTTTGAATCAGAATTTACACTAGAAGGAACAATGGAAACTTTCTTCAAAGAAGGTTTTATTTGATAATAATCATAGTACAAGCTATGATATTCCTTACAAGTATAAATGGAATGCCATAAACTATCACAATGAAAACAAGGATTTTGTGGTTTGTATCTAACAGACTGACTCTTAACTCCTGACTTTGAAGGTAAGGAGTTAATATTCTTATTCTTCCTGCAAAAAGAAGCCAGATGGTTAGAACTTCCACAGTTATGACATGTTTTCCTAGAAGCATTAGGAACAGGTTTATAATTATTGCTTTTATTCACACCTTCCTTTCCATTCCTATTTTTCCTAGGTGATTTTACCTTGTTTGCATTCTTAACATCTTTCAGCTTATGCTTAAGCTGCTTCTTTGTTATTAAGACTATGTTCACTTTAGCTGTCTTTTCCTGTTTTAGTTTGTCAGAAGTTAATTCTTTGTAACTTCTGATTTTTCATTTTCAGACTTTACAGTTACAAACTTAACAGGTTTTAACTTTGGCTTTTGCTTATCAACAGACTTAATTTCTTCAGTTCCTTTATCATTCTTATCTTCTCCATAACCTAAGCCCTCTTTCCAGTTTCCACTACTTAGCAAATTTTGAGTTGTTTTGTCAGAGTTAGTCCAAGTCCTGATAATCTCTCTTTCCTTTTCTAACTCAGTTTTTAGAGATTCATTTATTTTTAGTACTTCATTCCTAACATAAAAAGCATCATCTCTATCCTTCTGAGTTTAATGGAACATGACTAACTCTTTTTCTAAGAAATCATTTCTTTTCTTAAATGCAAGATTTTCAAAAGTTAATCTTTCACATGTTAAAGTTTGATCTCTATAACTAACAAACATGGTTTTAAGATATCTTCTCAACTCATTAATATCATCAGTATGAAAAGCATAAGTAGTCTGAGGTACCTTTGTTTCAGCAGCTTCAGAACTGCTCTCAGCGCTTTCTTTATCAGCATTTGCCATCAATGCATAGTTTTCCTCACTTTCAGAGTCTGAGGTGTCTGTCCAGCTTTTCTTCTTTGTGACAAGAGCCTTGCCTTTGTCACCCTTTACCTTCTTGCAATCAGGAGATATGTGGCCTTTCTCACCACAGTTATAGCATTTAACATTGGTGTAATCTCCTCTGTCAGACTTTCCTCCTCTGCCTTCAGATCTTCTGAAATTCTTCTTATCAGAACTTATGCCTTTCCTGGAAAACTTCTTTCCCTTCCTGAACTTCATGTATGCAATCTTTGTGATTCCTTTCACCATAAGAGCACACAGCTTCATCATCTCCTCATCAGCATCAGTCTCAGGCAAGCTTTCAGAATCTGAGTCATCATCACTCTCAGAACTTGATGACTCAGTATCAGACTTTATGAAAAGAGCTTTACCCTTGTCTTTCTTTGAGGAAGCTGCTTTGGGGAATTCTTCTTCAGCCTTAAGAGCAACTGTCCTTGACTTTCCTCCTTTCCTCTTGCTTCTTTGTTCCATCTCCAGCTCATGAGTCTTGAGCATTCCATAGATTTCGTCAAGAGTTGTTTCATCAAGATTGTAGTTGTCTCTTATTGTCGTTGCCTTCAAATCCCAGCATTCAGGAAGAGCTAACAGGAACTTAAGGTTTGAATCTTCAAGATAATACTCTTTATCAACCAATGACAAATCATTCAAAAGTTTGACAAATCTATCATATAAATCATTCAATGACTCATTAGTCTTTGAGTCAAAGTGTTCATACTCTTGAGTGAGTATTGTCTTCCTGTTCTTCTTAATTGTGTCAGTTCCCTGACACCTTGTTTCCAGAGCATCCCATATCTCCTTAGCAGTCTTGCAGTTGATTACCCTGTTTGACATTACATTATCAATGGCACTATGCAGTAAGTGTCGTACCTTAGCATCCTTAGCAATTGATGCTATGTCTTCAGCAGTATAATCACTCTTCTCCTTTGGTACGGTCTTTGCTGCTTCACCTGCAACTGCAACAGCGAGCTTGGTTGGTTTGTGAGGGCCTTCCTTGATTCTATCAAGGTATTCTGGATCTGTTGCTTCCAGGAACATGGTCATCCTTACCTTTCATATGGGATATTCGGATGGTCTCAGTATGGGAACTCTGATGGTCTCATACCGACTCTGAATTTGTGTCTTTGGTGGTTCCTCAGTTTTGGTAGGCTTAGTTGGAGTTTCTGTGTCCGACATGATTGTGTTTGGATCTTTAACTATATGTATGTTAACAGATAGGCTCTGATACCAATTGTTAGGTCACACACACACTGTAGAGGGGGTGAATACAGTGTATAGTACACTCAAATCGAACTTTAAGAACTTAAGTAACAGAAAACAAACTTTATTGAAACAATAAACTCTGTTACAGTATGGAACTGTTACCTCTCAGTGATGAACAAATATCACGAGAGCTGCTAGGGTTACAATGAATAATCTTCTCTAATAATGATAACACTTATAGTGTAAACCCTATGTCTGTGTTTATATACTACACAGTTACAAGATAATCGCTAATTGATATGGAATATAATTCTGCTTCCTAAAATATATCAATCAGATATCTTTTCTTCCAAGTATTCCATTCTTTACAGAATTCCTTCTTCATGCATATCTCTTCTTATGTTTATCTTGATCTTCTTTCCTTTAATCAGCTACTGTCCTTATCTGATCGTCCTTCAGCACTTAAGTTCTGATATCTATCTTCTGATGATTATCTCCTGATAACATAAGTACTGATATCCTTAAGTCCTGACTTCCAGTATAAGTACTGATCAACAGTTAAGTACTGATTTATCCTGTTCAAGTAAGATCTGAAAGCTAAACATAAAACATATTAGCCATGACATTATCAAATATATCTAACACCTAATTTCTGAATTTAGGAATAATTTGCAGAATTATGAATTAATAATAATAATTAGGGTATTTATAGTATGAAAAATAATACTCCTAAATAAAACTAAGGGGCTAATTATACATCTAATAAAAATATTTGGCCCTAATTTTGATAATTTTTGGGTATTAAAATTTAATTTATAAATATTTTATATATACAATATATATGCCAAAAATTCCCAAAAATTGTGAATAATTCAAAAATACAAAGAAATGGTATAAATAAAAGTCTTATAATTTTATAAAAATAAAAATGTGATTTTTGTGGGGTTTTTAACACCCAATGGGGCCCGGAAAAGTTATTTTTCGTAAAACGAGAAAATTTAGAAAATATCTAGATGTTCAGAATATTGCGATTGTAAAAGCCGTTTAATGAAAAACAAGGCCCATTATTTTATTTGAAATACTGGTTTTAAAATCATTGTTTGGGTTGCAAAACGTTTGAAATGAAACCTTTGAATACGATATAAAACATTTGAAAAATACCTTAAAAATACAGAAATGATACAGAATACACGTGGCACGTAACAATTAGGGTTTAACAGATAATCACACATAACTGACATATTAATACACATATTTTATTGCAAATATGATATAATACAATTTAAATTTCCCGGTAGTTACAACCAGAGACCAAGTGGATTGTTGCAGCCATTAGAGATTCCAGAATGGAAGTGGGAGCATATTGCCATGGATTTCATAGTTGGATTACCAAGGACGAAAGCTAATCATGATGCCACTTGGGTTATAGTGGACAGACTTACCAAGTCAGCTCATTTTCTGTCTATAAATGAAAGATTTTCACTAGACAAGTTAGTCCATATGTACCTGAAAGAAATCGTAGTTCGTCATGGAGTGCCTGTGTCTATCGTATCCGATCGAGATCCGAGATTTAATTCAAGATTTCGGAAGAGTTTTCAAGAATGTTTGGGAACGAGATTAAACATGAGTACGGCTTACCATCCACGGACGGACGGCCAGAGTGAAGGAACAATCCAGACAATCAAAGATATGTTACGTGTTTATGCTATTGATTTCAAAGGAAGTTGGGACGAGCATTTACCCTTGGTAGAATTTGCTTACAACAACAGTTATCATGCCAGCATTGGGATGCCACCCTATGAAGCTCTTTATGGATGCAAATGTCGATGTCCTGTATATTGGGACGAAGTAGGAGAATGCAAAATACTTGGACCTGAATTAGTGCATCAGACGAAGGAAGTTGTTGAAGTTATCCAGAAGAGATTGATAGCAGCACAAGACCGTCAAAGGAAGTATGCAGATCAATCAAGGAAAGATGTGGAATTTGAAGAAGGAAATCTAGTATTACTGAAATTATCTCCGTGGAAAGGATTGACAAGATTCGGGAATAAAGGAAAACTGAGCCCTAGATATGTCGGACCTTTTGAGATTCCAAAGCGTGTTGGCAAAGTAGCTTACGAGTTGGCGTTACCTCCGCACATGGAGCACATTCACAATGTTTTTCACGTATCGATGCTTAAGAAGTATAATCCAGACTCCAGGCATGTAATCGAATACGAGCCAATAGAGCTTAGAGCAGATTTGTCGTATGTAGAGAGTCCGATAGAGATTCCAGAAGAAAAAGAGAAAGTGTTAAGGAATAAAGTGGTAAAATTAGTAAGAGTAATGTGGAGAAACCCAAAGGTTGAAGAGTCAACCTGGGAGTTAGAAAGTGATATGAGAGAAAAGTACCCTCATTTGTTTTCTTAGGAGATTCTGAGGACAGAATCCTTTTAAGGGGGGAATGATGTAATATCTGGGATATATCGTGTAATTATTTTGACAAATAAATAAATATTATGCATGTTCCGTATTTATTCTGTGAAGTATTTATTAAGTGGTATATGCGTTGGGATGTTTAAAAATAATAAAAATTGAGTATTTTAATTTTTATATGTCCAAAATAAAATATAGATAATTGTCATATCTTCCTATTTATTTTTATGTTGATTTATGATTTTGTAGGAAATTTATGGATTTTATAAATTCTATTTCCGAGTATTTATAAACTATTTAATTTAATCGGGAACCAGCAGACTTAACTCGTTTCTACGTATTTATAACCCGAAACTCTTCCGAGAACTCCTTCCTAACCTAATTGCAATATTTCGAGCATTTTCCATGTCGATCCGGCGTACGGTTTGTCCTGTGCGGGTCCCGACGTAATATTTTCGATACGTTATTCATTTCGGTAAATCAATAAAACTCGTATTTTCGATAAACGGGATTTTTTTAATAAACTATTATAATTATCACCTCGTAATACGTGTAACCAAGCACTGAGACCAAGACCGCAGTACAAATTGTACTGATTTGGATAATTATCCCGAAAACCAGTACCGTTTGGATCTGTTTTTTTATAAATAAACGTACTATTTTATATCCGGAATGATCCAGCGGGATACTAATTTTTCGTAATTATAAATAGCCTTTACCGTATTTTATTCCGTACCGAAAATCATTTGTAAACAGTAATTATATAATTTTACAGAGAAAATACTTATATTCATATAACATTTCAAGAATCAAACTGCAAATCAGAGGTGTTATTGATCTTTGTTTGGAAAGCTCTGGTAATCAAAAGGAAGGGTTTGAAGAGTACTTTCAGATTATACAAGTTTCAGAACTGCAGAATCAAAGGTTGATTTTATGTATTTTTATTTATTTTCGAATTATTTTGATTAAAAATATGAATTTTTGTACGGATGATTGTTTGAATGATTTGATGCTTGCATATTGTACAGCTTGTTTTCCTGATGATTTTGATATGTCATATGACTGATTTGGAGTTCAATAACATGTTCAAAATTGAGTTTGATTTTCGAATTTTGAAATTAGGGTTTATAACACGTATGAATGTTCTTAATTGAAATTTAGGGTTTTTTGTTCCAGGGGTTATTAGATGTTCTAGATGGGTGGGTTTTGTTCCCCATGAAATTTGCAATCGATTGGTGTATAGCTCGTTAACAGACGATCCCTGGTTCGAAGGGAGTTGTATTTTAAAGTTTTCGTCGAGCTCGCCGGAAACCGGCGAGTTTTTTGAGCATTTTCCGGCCAATTCTGAAATAGGTTATGTGTTTTGATTACTAGTATAAGTTCCTGGTGGTCTGTACTTTAATTCTGGAGAGTTTGGTGGCCTGTGGTAGCCGGGATCATGTTCTCCGGCCACACACTGACGAAGTCGACGGCGGGGCTGGCAAAATTTCAAAAAGGCCCCTGTAGTTTTAAAAACGATACAGTTTGGTTCCCCAGGTTTTCAGAACTTGCAAATTTAGGATTCCTGTTTTTAAATTATTTAAAAATCAAATTTTCTATTTATTTTAATTATAAAAATTCGTTTTTAATTTATGAAAATTCCAAAAATTATTATTTTAATTCTAAAAATTATTTTTAACTCAAAAATAAATCTGAATTAATTAGTTAATTAATTTTAGTTAATAATTAATTAGTTAATTGGTCAATTAATTCAAAAATTAATTGATTAATTGATTGATTTAATTATTAATTAATTTTAAATAATTATTTAATTAGATTTAATTATTTATTAATGATTTAAAAATTCCGAAATATAGTTTCGAGCTTTAAAATATTATTTTAAATTGTTTTCAAGGCTCTATAATTATTAGAAAATTATTTTGAAGCCAGATGTGGCCAACCGAACCCTGTTTATTACTTTAAAACCTACCCAACGACCCGTTTTGACCCCAAAAATATTTTAAAAATCATATTAAATACCCGAAAGACTGTTTATGACCCGAGACTTCCTTATAAATGAAATTTCATTGATTGTCTGACATGTTATGTGATATTTGTGGCTTGCTTGTTTGACTGTCGGTCTATACGTTCATTGTTTACTTATTTTTAGTGTAACTTTCAATTAGTTAGTCGGATTTGGGTAAAACGATGTGTAGATTGAAGTGTATACCGAATAAAATCGTATGAGTTGAGTATTGATAGATGTTTATGATATGTGAGCAGAAGAGGCAAGACATAGGAAAGGGAAGCAGATAGTCGAGGAGTACGGCGGTTGTGATTGGAAGTTAGTGAAGTATAGCAAGCTAGTACCAGGCAAGTATTCTGAACTTTCTCGAGATATATTGTAGATGATTGATAGTCCTATATTACAAGTGCTTTGAAGCACTGAACCTTAAACCTTAATTCCAGCTATTGATCTTTGAGCCGTAAACCTTATTATTTCTGAATCATTGATTGTTAAATCCCCGAATACGAACCACAGATATACGATACTACTCCATAAATACATGCAAATTAAAAAACGAACACTGGATCAGATTGCTTACATATTCAAACCATTGTACCTTATTCTCTGAAAGACCAAATCCTTATAACCTTGAAATTTTGATTCTTTTGTTATCCATTTCTTTCACCATTTGATAGCCACACTTCAATTGTGAAAATCAGAACCATCTCATTATTGGACATCCAATGTTGCTTATGAATTATGTTTACTGCTTTATATTATTTATTCAGTTATTATGTTAGAATTGGACTATTTTATAAAATTGTGGACCAGATTCGTGGTCAGACCAGATTGGTGGTCAAGTTAGGCCAATGTGTGCCTTGGATCCAGTAATTAGAGCAGAGCTGTGTGCCTTGCTCGGGGTTAGTGCGTGACTGATCAGCAGCCTAACCTTGGTTTTTAAAATAAAAATATAATATCCAATTCTAAATCATTAATCATTGTTCACTTGATACCTTAACCCTTTTCAATTGATGATCATTATTCTCAGTCTTGTCATTGTGACTTGCTGAGCTAGTTAGCTCATTTGTGCGATGTTGTTTATGTTCTTTTCTAGTTAAGAAGGAACCTGTTGGTAGCGAGGATTCCCAATCCAGTGCAAGAGCTAGGGGTCCAGGTTGATCGAGTCAAGCTAGCTGACAGCTTTTGGAATAGTTTAAGTTTATAAAGTTTTTAATAATGTTTAATATTCAGTTATAAGTTTGAATAGTTGGGATTTGGGCGCTTATAATATAAGTGTGTGTATGGATTGTGTGCGTACTTTAACCTGTTACGATCCGTGGTAGTTGGTAAGTAGGGTCACTGTATATTATTATTATCTTTAGTATTGTTAAAAGCAGGTTATAATTAAGGTGTGACCCCAAACTTCTGACCCGGGTTTGGAGGGTGCCACATTGTTGCTATAAGAGAGATTGTTGTTCGGCCTTTGATTTGGATTGTAGTAAGAATTATTTTGCACAGGCCAAAATTGTCTTCCTTGAATAAAAGATGCTTTCTCAGGAAATTTAGGAGCATATGAATATTGATCAACACCATAATCATTATATTCTCTCATTGAAGCAGAGATAACATTAACATTGGCCCTTTGTCCATGTACCTATTGAGTCAAAGCATCCAATTTAAGAGTGAGTAAATTCATCATCTCAGTATCTTGTGCTGATTTCACTGAGTTCGCACCATTAGTGCCCATTCATAGTTATTTGCGGCCAGTTGCTCGAGAAGTGCTTTTGCATTGGTTACTGGTATCTTAAAATCTCCTCCAGCTGCCACATCCAAACTCAAACGAACTTCTTTATTCAAGGACCCATAAAAGTACTCAAAAGCATCCATTCTGAATATCCATGATGCAGACATTTTCTTAACAATGACTTGTATCTCTCCCATGCCTGAAATAAGCCTTCACCTGGTTTCGTCTTGAAATTATGATGATTTCCCTCATTTGTTGAGTCTTGTCCGAAGGATAGTATTTTGACAAAAATTCGGTTGAGAGACTTTCCCAAGTAGCCACTATATTATCTGGAAGTTGTTAAAACCATTCCAAAGCTCTTCCCTTTATAGAGTAAGGGAATATGTGAAGACGAATTTGGTCAGCAGTCACTCCAGGGATTTTGAATGAACCACACATCTGCATAAAATTCTCTAGATGATGGTGTGGATCCTCTCGCTCAATATCTCCTTCAAAATAAGAGTTGCTCACCATTTGAATTAAACTCAGATTAATATTGAACTAAGCTGCATTAATCGCTGGATTCCTGTAAATGTAGTTTGTAAGATTAAGAGTCTCTTGATCCCAAAAACAAGTTTCATCAGGATTGACATTATTCACAATTTGACGGTCACCCATATTCTCTCTTTATTTTCTTTGCTTTGCCTCTTTCCTTAAAGCTCGAAAAGTGGTTTCAATTTCTGGGTAAAACTCTAAATTTCCCGTACTTGCAGAACATCGCATATAAGAGTTATAGCACCTAAAAAGAAAACACAATAAGATGGATCCTGGAAACAAATCTGATAAAATCTAAACAATAAGGAATAATTAACCCAAAACTTAATATTGCTGCCTTCCCCGACAGCGGCGCCAATTTGTTGAAGTAATATTTAGAGTATCGTTCACAGGGAAGGACTGAATTTAATACTAGTTCAGGTTGTAATTTTTTTACTATTTAGAAGTGAGAAGAATAATTGGGTTTGTGTTTTTAAACTAATTTAAACTAATAAGTAAATAGAATTAACAATTTAAGGATGATAGAAAGCAATCCAGAAATAAGGGTTCTGCATTGATATTAACGAATGTGGATCAACTGTGATGTTAAAGACTCATGCTCTTGATAAAAACATTCCTCTAATGATTATATTGCTCTCTCCCAAGACACAATATAATGCCTACAACTACATATTGAAGTCACTCCCATGATCAATCAACATATAATTATAAATTGTTCAAGCCCATGGAATTTCGGTTTCATAACTCGCATATTAATCTCCAAATAAAATAATAGAATTATGTCTGTCATATCATAAACTAAAATTGCAATTCATCTTCCGATTCATTACGATTCCTAAAGATACAAATAAAGGGTTCGCGACTCCCTCAATTATGTTAAGCACTCAACAACAGATTAGAAAGGCAGAGAAATCACAATAAAATCACACAATCATAGTTAACCAATAAATTCTACATAATTCCCAGATTATGGAATTAGTTACTCATAATATATGAATAAAACAAACATATATATATATAACCGAAACCGTGATTGCAAGAGTATAAAGTTAAGAAATATACAATTTTACGAAATCTCTCAAACTTGGAGTGAATCCCTTCAATCCTTACTCAAGTTCTCTCTAAGCTTCTCTCTCAATCCAGTACACGCTCTCTCCAATATCTCTGAATAATCCTCTAAAACCTAATATAAAAGTATTTTTAATTGTTTCCTAAAATAAATACAAGTTGGATAATTATGAAATTCGTAGGCTGATTTGCATGCTTGTTTTCGATCTGATCTGGTCCAAAATAAAATATGAGACCACCTCCAAACTGAAGATAATTCTTTTAGCTTCACGTGGACTGGTAGATGACTCAAATATGATATCCAGAATTCAAGTTAAGGCCCAAACACCGATTGTTGCGCAAGCCCTCCAACAAATTCGAATTTCCATATGATTTTAGCCCAAATAGGTCAAATCTCTTCCAACTTTGAGAATTATTATATCCTGTTATTGAACACCAAAATAATATTAACAAATACCCAAATAAATACAAAATCATATAAATATACGATTAAAATCTCTTAGAATATATATAAATATATATTCTATTAGCTGGATTTACCATTAAGGTATTTGCAGACTAATAAGTCAATCAACAACATTGTTTTGAAAAGAGGTGTATATCACCAAGAAAACTACTTGAATAAATACATATCCTTATACGGATTAATATAATTTCTTTAACAGTCTTTTCATACTGTTGATTATTATGGTTGAGTATTATTGCTCACTAGTGCTTTCTTTTAAATATCAAAACACAACAGATTACCAGTATGCCGGCGTGGGGCTTAGTCACTTGAAATAGTGGGGAGAATCCCTTACAGCTTTGTCTCAGGTGGACCAGAGTATTCAGATAGGTATAAGATGTTAGTAGTATTTATTGTAACTTCATATAGAGGTTATGAATAATTGTTTAAGATTCTGTAAAGTACGTTTGAGTTGTAATAAAGAAGATTAAATTTTGTACGTCGTTTCCAAAGCTATAACTTGTGTGTACGCGTGAGATTGGAGTCTGTTGGATTATTAAATTAATACAAGTTACGCATGAGTGAAGGGTTGCGTGATGACCCAGATTTCTGACCCCAAATTTGGAAGCGTTACAGAAATGGTATCAGAGAAATAACTTATACTACTTAGAGATGAGAGTGTTATGAGTTTGTCTAGATGCGATATTGTGTAAGAGCTCGTATAGAGTTCATCATTGGACTACCGGATGTAGCCCCAATGTGTAGGTTAGGATAAGTGTATATTTGAGGTATTAAAGTATGACTAATAGAACCATTAGAGATTATCAGAATGATGAGAAGAAAATTTACAATCGTATATGATTTGGGAAATATTTTGATATAAAACGTGGAGCTGAGCCTCCAGCGCGTTTGAGGTAAAGAAGATATTACCAGGACCGTATGATGATTTGATAACACAATCCTGGTTACTCTCATTCCTAATAGGTTGCCCATGAGGGGGCATCAATGTGAAAATCATGAAGTCTAATTATTAGTATACAATTGAGGTTATTGACTAAAAATAGTTGAAGGTGTCATTTTACCAATGAGGATTTGAATATTGTATTAATAACGGATTCAGCAGAGATAGTGCCCAATATACCCTTAAGGATTTTATTTTTATTAAGGAAGATTTGAATGTAATATAATAATGTTATCATAAGACGAGTATACTACATGATATTATTAGTGTGCTTAACATGTAAGATTATGATGGTTTAGCTTAGAGATCGAGAGCGTCGAGAATTGATGGCATGTCTACAATTAAATGACATAAGATTACAATGAGCGATAGTTCGATCTTAGAACCTTCTAAAAGGATAGACCAATGAGTTTAGAGTGGAATTATTCGGTAGAAATGATGTCAGAGACTACGTTAATATACCCGTAGACCTCTAATATATTCGGTAACGTATGTTCAATTAAACACACAAGCCACTAAACTTATGGACTGCATTGAAATCCCTGAGATATCTCTTTGATCTATTCCCAGGGGGAACTGGCCACTTGTAATTAGTAACGGATGCGTTTAGCAGGCCCCTATCAGCTTAGCATATGCTTTTGGAATAATTCTGAGTAAGGTCTTCGAGGTAAAACACCGAAATGACATATATACTTGCGAAAGTCAAGTTAGTAAGCGATTTTAAAATAATGTTTGAAAGAGACACTAGTTGAAACATGGAATTACGAAGACGAAGAGGTGGGATCATCCTCGGACGGATAACGATGAGAGTTAAGATAATCAGTGTAATATTTTGGCACCTACTTACTGTCACACTACTCCCTCTAAACTATTGATCATTCCTATTATCTTGATAAGTCATATTAGGCAATCATTTTATTTCCCTATTTTGAAGTTCTGATGTGACCAACAACTTGAATAGTCTTTCTCTGCATGAGGACTTGTCCAATTCTTTTAGTTGATCCATAAACTTTCATTCATAGATTATGATCTCCTTGTTCGGCTCACCGCTATTTATACTTTATTTCAACTATCCGAGGAATTTTTAATAAATTTTCCTCAATTAATCGATGAATATTTATAATGAATATCTTCATTTGATTCTTCTTTCATACTTACTCTTTTCAGTCAAGATTTTAAATATTTAACAAATTGTTAAAAACATGGATGATCTAATATCCATAGATTCCTCAGGAATCCTTTTCTTCTATTCGGGATGAAATTGTATATTGAACTTTGAAATCATAGTAAGGGTATCAATTTGATATTGGTATTCCGAATTCTATTCTATTTGAGAATCTGATAAAGTATGTGAACAAGGGAACATCTGAGTGCACCATTTTATTGGCAAGATATACTTGATGGGAGGCTATCGATTGTTCTGATGCCAAGACCACTCGATTCAGAGTTATAACTGCCTTTCTCAGACCAAATTTGAAAACTCTTTATTTTGAAATTGTCATCCAGGTAGCCACAAATTTCTTCAGTGGTTATGATGTTGAGATTTTTACGAACAAACTGAAATATGTTTGGTTGCATATGTTCTCATGAAGGACTAGTTAATGTCCTAACTAGTTGAAATTTTAATTAATATATTGGAAGCCTAGCTAATCGTCCTAGCTAGTTGCTATGTGCCAAACCAATTGAAATGGCCATTTTCCTAGCCGGTTGATAATATTGCTTGATATGGACTAGTTATTATTTTTCTAGTTCCACTTTTAATCAAATTTTTTGGTTTACACGATGCATTATATATGCAAGATTAATTGTTGATGAAATTTTCAAAGAATGATTTAATTGAGACCTAACTAGGTCGTCCACTCACACGAGAATTCATATTCAGTTTTATGAAATATTTTGTTCATGAAATGTTCTATTCTTTCGTTTATATAATGAATATCCAATTAAAATCATAAAGTGATTGAAGAACAATATACTTCCTTATAATCATTGAATAAAATGCCTTCTTTCAAAATAGCATCTCTTTGAAACCTCAATGGTTAACTTTTGGTTGAGGATGTTATTCAAAATTTCTTTCAATATTCGAAAAGAAAAGTATTCTTTCAATGGGGAAATCTTACAAGTATCATTCGTCTGATATTATTATTTAGCAATCATTGCTTTCAATGGATATTCTCTATAATATCATTATATAAAATTTTAAGGACATGGAAGAATAATCCTTGTTGTAGTCTTTCTTCTAAATCATATCTCTTTTGAGTGTCGTGACTCTTTTATTCAGAGCTCATTATTTCTTGGGATACTCGATTTTGAAATCTTGTTAAGATTGTCTAAATTACATCGATATTGTGAAAATCATTCTTCCAAGGCTGATTTTCTTCCGAACAAAGAGAAGTATAGTTTTGAACCGATTGCAATAATATGAGAATAAAAACTTAGTGCTATGATTGTGCAATTTGAAACATATTGATAGGTAAAATTTTGAAAAGGGGGAATAACATGTTTAGAACATATCATACGATACTTTTGTCAGAATGAGTACTTAATGGATTCAGGAACGACCAAACATATATGAATTAGAAGAATAGGGTTTTCAAAAAGTGAAGGTAAGATTAGTAACAATCCCGTGTTAGCAGTACTAGAAAAAAAGGGATTTTGTGTGAAGTATAACAATACGTCTATGCGGCTTAAGGACCGGGACATAAGGTGTCATAAATGATCTAGAATAGTCGCAATAAGGTTCACACTGTAAGGGGGGAAGAGTTTAACTCATGAGGAAAATATGGAAAAAAACAAATTATATCCCAAAGTGTATACTTACACTGAATACGAGGTAGAGGCTATAGTCATATTGATCAAGGATTATGATTGAGAAATATATTATCATCAAAGAAAGACCAATATGATGGCCGACACTTTAAGTAGGAGAAGATAGATTGAGGATACAAAATTTCAGAACAACTGATGAGAAGGATCGCATGAATGAATTTTGAAGTTAAGATAATGTGAAGAGAACCCTTTATTACGTAACGGGAAGGATTAATGATGCCTAGAAACTTAAGAGGATACTAGTCATGACCGAATATGAAAGGGGATGTCATTGACGTGGTTGAAAATGAAAACGGAATGACGAGAATTAAAATTTTGGGTGATTACGGTTTGTAAATCATCCGAATGGGAGTAAGAGTATATTATAATAAATTTTGAAGGAGGGTATCAGGAACTAAGTAAGCCATCATGCTATTTGAGAATTTTAAGTGATATGTTAAATAAGACCGCTTATTTTATTATGCAAACAATAGATCTCCACTCTACAAAATTTTATGAATGTAGAAGAGATAATTGGTGACAGAGAGACCCTGTGACAATTGCGCCACGCAAGGACTCAAGATTTAATTTCACAACTGGGTTATGTCCCAAGTATTTTATGAAAAAGAACGAACAGAGGTACGACTTATGGTTCTCAAATCGACAAGAAGGGCGAGAGAACTATCTAGAGGCTTGCCTTCTATTTGGAATGGTTTTGAGAATCGCCTATCGTTAATGGAAAATTCGTGTAGATATACTTACTACGCTAGCATGAGGAAAATAATCGCTGATATCCCTTACGAAGGACAACGTGGAAGAATGAAGGATGTTATGGTTAGAGCTGATTGAAGGCAAAGAACATCATACACGTCCTTTAAAGGCCACTAGTAGCAGTTCCCAATAAATGCGAATACATCTAAGGCTCTAGCAAGAATAATGAATACGACCCGAAAGGTACCGTAGTACTATAAATATTATACGGGAAATGATTAAAGAAGTCTGACTGATAGTGGAAGCTGAGCGTTCCACGATTCTAAAACGTATCAATCAATTGCGTATGAAATGGTTCTTCCTCAAAGATGTCAACAGGACCACGATGTGCCTTACATTACTACCAGAAGAAATATTAAATCTGGCGCTAAGCGTATAACAGGGGATGAGCGTGTAAAAATGCAATGAGAACTTCTTATATAAAATAATCGACATAGATGATGCGCCGAAATGAGCAAACATTAAGGAACAAAAAAATAAGTTGAAGGACCATTCCAAATACTAGAAGATGCGCTAATTATCCATATTATAGATTTTTAAGGAAAATGAAGTGACCAGTTGACGTTAATTGAATTATTGACAATAACGAATTATCATACGGGCATTGGAACGGCTACAAAGCTTTGTACGGAAGAAGAAATCGTTCTCCCTTAGGTTGGGTAGAAGTTGGTAAGTGGAGGATACTTGGACCATAGTTGAGTCAACAGACCAAAGAAATTCCAAGAGCTTATCAGAACCCGATTAGTGGCAGCCCAGGATGAATACTAGAGATATGCGGACCAGAACTATAAGGACAGAGAGTACGACGTAACAGACCAAGTATTGTTCAAAGTGCCTCCCGGGGAGGGAGTGATGATATTCGAAAGGTAAAAAAATGTTGAAGCCAAGGTTTATTGGACCAGTTGAAATCTTTAAAGGACTAAGAAAGTTGGCTTATAAATTCGCACCATCGTCAAATGGTCGCCAAGTTTATAACGAGTACCACGAATCGATGTTAGGAAATTTAACCGTCTACGCCAAACATATGATTAAAAATGAGCTAATAAACTTGTAGCCAGATTTAGCGTATGTGGAATAACATGTAGAGGTCATAGGTCTACAAGAGCGAGTACCCGAAAATATATTGGACGAACGAGTGGAAATTTTATGAAGAGATCTAATACTGTGAAGTCAACGTGAGAACTTGAGGTAGTCATGAATGAACTGTATTCCCTCCTGTTTCTAAACTGATTCCGGGATGGAATCCTTTTAAGGGCGAAAGACTGTAGAAACCCGAATTTTTGACATCGGTAAAAGAACCTTATAAATAGTAACCTTGTCGTATAAAAAAAAACTTTTGCGACCACACCATATACGAGTTTTTAATTTAAGATTTTGAGTTGATATTGTGATTATACGTACCAAATAAGTGTATGTAAATGATATTAGTTTTCGAAGAAAATGAACTTTGAAAAACGACCGTATCTACGAATCGTCAAGGAATACGAGAATCACGATACAATTATAAATCTAAAATTCTACAAATTCAAACCCAAGTACGAGGCTTCAAAATGTAAAGGACGTATAAGAAAGGATTTACCCCGCGATCCGCTTACAAAGATTTATTACAAAAACGAATAAGTGACCAAGCAAACGTGTAAGAGAATAAATAAACGTATCGAGCCAAGCTAACTATACAAGCTAACTAGGGTAAGAAAGTAACCATGGTTAAATAGTAGCTAGCCTAGAAAGAATAATAACCTAGCTATTGCACAGTAACATAGCTAGTAAAAGTGGCATGAATAGTAGCAAGAGTACTACCTAGCAACTAGCCTTGATCATATGCCATCCTAGGAAGATTTTGCAAGATTTGAAAATCCAAGGAGATATATAAAAATAATAAATTTCATAATTTCATAAGAAGTATCCAAGAATCCAAGAAAATTTTCTCTCTCTCTCTCTCTCTTCAAAAAAACATCATGCTGATTTTCAAGAACACCAAGGAAAGAAAAATTCAAATCTCATTATCTACTCATTCAAAAGTCACAAAATTTTAACCAAAGCTTCCTCATATCATGTAAAAAGTACGTTCAAAATTTCATGGGCATTGGATTATTATAGCATAGTCAAATCATTGCTCAAATTGGTGATGAATAGTAACTCCGAAAATCTCTTTATATTTTCTTAATTTGCATGGCATGATTTAGGATCCTTAAGCACAACTAAGCCCTCCCAAGGTTCAACCATCAAGAAAAAAATATTCCAAGATTTCAAGAAAGGTATAAATATTTACCCAAACTTTGTTTAAGGTTTAAGTTTCAAGAAGATTAAAGATCTTAGTTGTAAACCTAGTTTTTGTGGTTGATTTGTTATTTTCTTTATGATTAGTTACTTAGTATTAAGGTTGATGTTGTAGCCTTAAGAAAATGATGTTCTTAAGAGGAGTAAGTGTTAAAATTATGATATGGTGATTGATGATGGTTGATTAATGAATTAGAGCAAACACGAAACCCGAGTCGCGAGCGTAACATCGTTAAAATGAGAGAATCGTAACCATAGGTTTTATGCAGAAATACAGAATGTATAAACTGTAGATTATTAAATAATAAGACCTTATTATGATAGAAAATATTATGAGGATCGTTTAGGCTCTTGAATCGCTTGATTTCGATTTACGGATCAAAAGTTATGACCATTTTAGTAAAAACGATTTACGTGACAAAAACTGCTACAAATTACGAACTTTGTAAATATAAGTGATCTAGTTAAGAATATTCAAAAATCATGAAACTTTTACAGAGCGTAAGAAATGGAGTGTACAAACTGCCACTAACATTTCAAGTAAAAGTATTAACTTTTCAATTTTATAAAAATGTCGGAGCCGAGGTCGCGCAGAGTAAAAACACCAAACACAACCCGCTGCTAGAAAATTGGTGCTTCGGGATTTTCAACCCTGTTACCAGAAAACCATTTTCAAATACTCTGTTATAAATTTTGTGTAGATCGCGCACGGGAAAACAGTGCATCGATTGAGTTAACGGTTTGAGAGAAATCAACGTTTTAGCGAAAGCGATATGAATAGTAAAACTCCGTAGTTGACCGAACTTTTAAAATGTTTTTCACCTATTTAAATTCATAATTTCAAAATAAAACTTTTATAATATATATTAAAATCACTCAAAAAGCTCCTTGAGGTAGTTTCATATTAAAATATTAATTTTTCGATTTATTAAAAATCTTAGAGTGTGAGTTGCGTAATAGTAACATTCGGTAAAGTCAACTCTTGAAGACCACTTTGACCGTCCGTTTCGACCAAGAATTGATACTTATTTGTAGTCGGTCGAATATTGAAAATTATGAAGTATTGTACCTCAAATTTATTTAAAACGATTTTCAAATATCGTATTCCCTCAACTATATTTAATCACTCGAACAATGAATAATATTTCAGATATTCATTTTAAATAGGAGAAGTATTCTCCAACAATTATTTATTTTAAACTCGATTACTTATATCTATTGAAGATTACTTTAACTATTTAAACAAAAATTAGTTGATGAATATTATTTTAAAATATATTTATTTGAGGTTTAATTATTTAATAATTATTATTTAATTATTAAATATTTATCAAATGATGTAATATGATTTAAAAATAGTAAGACTTGATTTTATATATTTTCTGAGTTTCAGATAATAATTCTAATTATTTCGGATCGTCAAAAATATCTCGATGTATTTTAAATATTTTGAATATAGTTTTAAAAGAAACTCCCCCTTACTTAATTATCTGTTGGCAACGGTCAACTCACATTATCTTAGTACTTCCTTCGAAAATTCTCGGAAGTACATATATATATATATACATATGAGATGAGTTGTTTCTATCAACAAGCAAAATTTTTGGGAAACTTCAATGTGGTTCGAGTTCTCGAGATATGATAAGATTCTTCAAAGGACAAGGAGGGGTAGACTCTAATACGATGAATACTAGGGAGACTACCAAAGGTACCGTAGGCGAAGGTACTCTGTGTACTCAGGAGCCTGTAAAGTTTATGCATACCCGAAATGGGACACATAGCCCGAATGCGGAAAGGGTGATAACCGGTATACGAAGGTGTCATCCTTCTACTAGTAGAAAAGGTTACTAATTTCCATCTTATGACTGATCATCGTACGCGGTGGCTCCGGTAAATGTCCTATTCTTCCAATTGGAATTGAGATGCAATACCGTAAACCAAGCCTAGGCGTGGGGTTTACCATTAAGGTATTTGCAGACTAATAAGTCAATCAACAACATTGTTTTGAAAAGAGGTGTGTATCACCAAGAAAACTACTTGAATAAATACATATCCTTATACGGATTAATATAATATCTTTAACAGTCCTTTTATAATGTTGATTATTATGGCTGAGCATTATTGCTCACTCTTACTTTCTTTTAAATGTCACAACACAACAGATTACCAGTATGTCGGCGGGGGGCTTAGTCACTTGAAATCGTGAGGAGAATCCCTTACAGCTTTGTCTCAGGTGGACCAGAGTATCCAGATTGGTATAAGAAGTTAGTAGTAATTATTATAACTTAATTTAGAGGTTACGAATATTTGTTCAAGATCCGTAAAGGGATAATTTCTCCTTCAAAAACTTATTATATATATAATGCTCGTGTTTGACAAATTTACTTATAAATAATAAGTAATTTATTTTTTTAAAATATTCATATTTAATATTTTCTAAACACAATTTTTTTTATAAAAATTGAAGATCAAATCTTATTGTTTCAAACTGAAAAAAAGTTATTGATTTTTCTTTTAAAAAAAGTAACTTATTTCCCCAATTTTTCAAATAGACACACATTAATATCTATTGCCAACTTACTTGTATTTCACTACAAGAATAATGGTCATTTTCTAGCAGCATTTTGGTAGGAAAACGGGCCAATTCCTACCAAATTTCCGAGTACGAATTGCTCAATTTGATAATGCTAGTTGTCAGGAATTGATGCTTACTTCTTAAATTCCCCCACATGCCAAGTGGCTCTCCAAGTGGCGTGTGTTGTGCAAGACATGCCTTTACATACCAAGACTAAGGTAATTTGACAATCCCAAGATTTAGTTGTTTTATATTTTATGTGTTTCGCAATGATGTTTCTTGAGTCTGCAAATTTTTTAAGTATACTAGATTAGAGTATTTTTCTGTAAACAACCAAAAAGCTAGGAATAAATTTCTCAAAGAAGATCAAGCCTGATCATGCCTCAGAATGAAGATAAACTGCTTGGTGAAGAATAATGTTGTAATTGAAAAATGTTCTACGTTAAGTGTCAAGTAGTGAGAGATCAAATGATGTCGAGAAGTCTATTGAGAAGTCAGACAAGCTTATTTAGAAGTCACTCTACTTGTAGTAAAGTCTTTATACTTGTAGAGATGTCACTCTACTTGTAGAGAAGTTCAAGTTTATGTAGAGAAGTGGAGCTATCGACAACTCAAAAATAATATATGTGGGGAAGTGGAGATATCGACAAGTAAAAATTTTATGTACAGAAGTGGAGATATCGATAAGTCAAAACTGCATGAGGATAAGTGGAGATATCGACAAGTCAAAAGGATATGTAAAGAAGTGGAGATGTTAACAAGTCAAAACTGCATGTAGAGAAGTGGAGATATCGATAAATCAAACTATATATAGAGAACTGGAGACATCGACAAGTCATAGCACTTGTAGATAGTGGAGATTTCGATAAGTCATTCTATAGGTTGATATGAGATATCTCTATACAATAATGCAGATCTCGATAACAGTTCAAATTATAGAATGGAACCAACTTGAAGATTCAAGATTATCAGTCAACAAACTGTTTTATCACTGTAATGGAAAGTCAATGTTAGGTCACACACACTGTAGAGGGGGGTGAATACAGTGTATAGTACAATCAAATCGAACTTTAATAACTCAAGTAACAGAAAACAAACTTTATTCAAAACAATAAACTCTGTTATAGTATGGAACTGTCCTCTCTCAGTGATGAACAAATATCACGAGAGCTGCTAGGGTTACAATGAATAATCTTCTCGATAATGATAACACTTTTTGTGTAAACCCTATGTCCGTGTTTATATACTACACAGTTACAAGATAATCGCTAATTGATATGGAATATAATTCTGCTTCCTAAAATATATCAATCAGATATCTTTTCTTCCAAGTATTCTATTCTTCATAGAATTCCTTCTTCATGCACATCTCTTCTTATGTTTGTCTCGATCTTCTCTTCCTGTAAATCAGCTGCCTTCCTTATCTGAACGTTTCCTTCAAGTCCTGATATTATCTTCTGATAAATATCTCCTGAACCTTAAGTACTGACTACTTAAGTTCTGACTTCAGTATAAGTGCTGATTTCAGTTAAGTACTGATTTGTCCTGTTTAAGTAAGATCTGAAAACTAAACATAAATCACAATAGTCATGACATTATCAAATATATCTAACAATCTCCCCCAACTTGTAAATTAGCATAATATACAAGTTAACAGATATTTGATGATGTCAAAAACATTAAGTACAAATGCATGAGAATTTGACTAGATAACTACAACTTATAGTCCTTAAAGCTTTACCAACTTTAACTTCTGATAACAACTTCAGTCTGTATTCATATCAGAATTTGAGCAGTTGTAGATCTTGAATTGGCTTTATCTTCTGATCTCTCTAATGTTAGGAGTTGTTCTGAGATAGTTCTTTAACAAACATCTCCCAGCATATCTGAGTTCATCAATCATCCTCCTTTTAGCATCTTTAAGTTCTGCAGAATCTTCACCAGTTTGAAAGATTGCAGCCGTGAGATCATTAATTTAGCTTTCTTTAAGTCCTGATCCAGTCTGATCAAATACGCCTTGTCAGACTCAAGATTGAATTCCATAGCCCTGTAACCTAGAAAGGTAGTTATAATCTTAGCAGAGTTGGGCTTCATCACAACAATATCACCCTTGTGATCTCTGTACATTGGAAGATATGTGTTGTCAGACTTAACATAATAACGCCTTTTCTGTTTCTGAATTTGACTCTTCAAAAAGTTTGCAGCACTTTCTGTTATTTTGTCATTCACTTGAAGTAAGAATAATACATGTTTCAGTTCTTCAAAATACTTCAGTGGAATGGCATTTTCCCTTATATGATAAACCCTACCATCTGTCATGAAGTACAACAAGATGTGTTCTTTCAAGTAGGTATGGTAAACCATCTGTACAGATTCTAGTTGATTCAATCTTTCAGGAGTTGCTCCAATACCTGGTTCACTTAAGGAAGTTGGATTATTGGTTATGTTCTGTATTCTTTTTTCATCAGCACTTCCCAATCCAGTTTTATCTCTTGATTCCTTTCCAGTAACCACTCTTGCTTCAAAACCACTTGCAGCAGTCTTCAAAGGTTGAGTCTGTTTGGCTTTGGTGAATCCTGGTAGGAGTATCTTTAAAGGTTTAACATGAGCTGTGTCAGAGGTTTCCTTTGATTTATCTTCTGATATCAAGTTAACTTGAGCTATGTCAGAGGTTACTTTCTTCTTTGAGATATCAGAACTAACTCTATCTTTACTCTGAACAACTTGAGCCATGTCAGAGGTTGTCTTAGAAATCTTTCTTGAAGTCAGAGCAAGATCAACATCTTCAACGGTAATTTCTTCATCCACAGGAGGCACATAAACCTTGATAGGTTCACCAATTTTCTTTTTGCCCTTAGACCTTGGATCTATCTGCAATTATGATTTAGCCTTGGTTGCTTCAGGATTTGTTCTTTCTTTTATCACAATGCCTTTGACTTTTGGAAGTTTCTTTGTACCAACAGAAGCTTCAGATTTAGGTTGGACTTTTTCTGATTTAAGTCTAGCTTCTTCTTCCATCAGACTTTCCAAGTCCATTCCTGGACTCTCCTTTAGAAATAACTGTCTTGATATTTCTTCATCAAGATCCAAAAGTTCATCAGAACTTATCCTTTAATCAGTAGCAGAAGTAATTCTTTTTCTAGCATCAGAACTTGTCCTGTGTCTTGTGATTTCATCTTTTCTTGATGAGAAATTTCTACCTTGACCATGACCTCCACCCATTCCAGAGTTTCCCTGGTCATCTTTTTCATCATCCTCCCCCTTAGTGTCTGACCAGTTTTGCATTTGGGCTTAATTACTTTCTCCCCTTTTTTGGCATCAGCAGGTAAGAGAAGAGAGACAAGTAATTCCACTGAGGCTTGGATTTCATCGAGTTGAGATTGCTAAGAAGCTTGATTTTTCAAAATATCATCAATCTGAGACTGTTGTTTCTCTTGAGTCTTCTCAATGTAAGCAACTCTGTCAAAGGTAGGTTTGAAGAATTTTTTCTTATCAAGTGTCCTAGTCATATCTTACTTGAGCAATTCTTCCTTAACTTGACGTAACTCTGCATGAGTTGTTGAATGGAGACCTTGCAGATGTCTAGTACTCAATGCAGTGACTCGAAGCTGTGTCTTGAAATCATCATTAATTAACATTTCATCAGCTTTTGCCAAGTGCTCAGCAAGAATCTTTTCAAATGGAACAAAGGTAACTGAGTTCCATTCCTTAGTCCACTCATGTCCTCTAGGAGTTTCACTCCAACGTACTGGTGCTTCTCCTCGTACAAACTTCTTGACTAGTTCAGATTTAGAAACAGTTTGGGGAGGTGCATGTCCTGAAGGACCAACTGCATCAGCATCTGTATTTGGAGCAGCATCACCAGTATCATCAGCATTTGCAGCATCAGAACTTACAGAATCAGCATCTTCTGATAAAACAACAGTATGAGAAGCAATCGAGGCTTCAGCATCATCATCTAAGTGATGATCTGTGTCCAAGTTCTGATCAACAGCCATATCCTGATGCTCACCTATAGTCTGATCATCAACATCTAGATGCAGAGAAGGTGTAGTAGACAATTCTGGAGTTTGAGTAGCATCAGTAACAGGTGTTGTTGATGGATTAATTGCTGTTGGAGCTTCTAAGTAGAGAACCTCAGGCACAACCAGGTTTTGAATATCAATTTCAGCACCTGTGCTTGGGTCTACAGGAGATACAGTTTCATGTACAGGAGACACAGATGGTGTGTTTGCCTTGTCTGTAGTAGCTTCCTGAGGTGGGGACAATGAAGAAGGAGATGCAGTTTCATGTACAGGAGACACAGATGGTGTGTTTGCCTTGTCTGTAGTAGCTTCCTGAGGTGGGGACATTGAAGAAGGAGATGCAGTAGCTTCAGCAAATTATGGTTCTTTTGAGATCAGAGATTCCTGATCTCCTTCCTTAGCTGCTGCTTCCTCATCATCTGAAGCTGGCCTTTTAGCTCTCTGTTTCTTGTATCTCTTTGAAGGTGAGGATTCATTGGGAGGTTCAGCAGAAGTCATTCTTCTAAGCCTTTTGAGAAGCTTAGATCCCCCAATTCCAGAATCCTTATGAGAAGGAACCTTCTCAGCTTCTGTAACAACAGGTTCTGATGCAGAAACCTGTTCCTCACTATCAGACTCATCTCTCAGAACAATCCTCCTTCTCTTCTGGGGTGTTTGAGGAACAATCTTTGTCCTCTTGGGCTTGGAAGATGAAGGCTTCACAGTAGGTGCTGAGGACGAAGGTTGAAGTGTCTGTGAAGGTGTGAAATATGATTTGAGATATGTTCTGAGGGAGGGTTGAGGTATAGATGTATGAGTGGTATGTTCTGATGGTTGCTGTGGTGTTTGGGATGTTGTGGTAGATTGTACATCAGGATAAACAGATCTATAGGTTACAGGATCAACATTTACCAAGATCTGTTTTACAGACTGAGGAATCTGTAAAGGTCTAACCATCGTTTTCTTAAGGTCAGCATTTACCAAACTGTCCATTAACTCTTGTAGAGCTGATTCCTCCGGTGTTGAAAAAATACAGCCTTCTGGTAAATGTAAGGCCTTGCGAATTGTACCAGGAGTTACCACATGTTCAGAATCATCCACTTCAAAAAAAAAATACTGGGAGTACCAGTTGCACCACCATTATCAAAATGCCCAGTCCGCCAAAACATCAGAACTTATTGGCTTGAAAAGACTGAAGGCTGGGTCAATGCATACCCAATTTTACTGTGTGCAAGAAGATCTTGCACAAAATGCAACTCAGACGGAGCTTCATCATGATTGAGAATTGTAGCATAGTTATTGGAACGAACTTAGCTCCATCAATGATCAAATCCTTAAGTGCCATGAGAAAAATTGAAAATTGAGAGTGCCTGTAAGGTGTTTGATAAAATGTCTGTATGAAAAACAACTTCAGGAGATGAGAGATCGTAAAAGTGAAGAAAGAGAGATAAAGTGTAAAAGTAAATAAAAGATTGTATAATCTTCTCTCTTTCTTACTTATACATGGTTAAAAAAATATAACCGTTGGACACCTGCCAGACATGCAGCAATAATGAATAATTATTGGGCACGGGAAAACAGTAATCATTACTTATCACATGCGGTTTTTCAAGGAAAAACTGTTCCACTTACCCAGTAATCCCATTAATTGAGGTGAGTCAGTTTTAATTCAAAATTTAAACTGTTCCCACTTATTCAATTATTTTCACTGCAAAACCAATATTCTGAAAATAAATTTCGAGTGTGAGAATGACCAAAATAAATCAGCTAAACAAGTACTGATATTTTAAAATCAGAACTTAATTTAAATCAATGATTAAAATGATCATCAGAACATGGATATATCAGGATTTATCAGTGCAGTTAAATTGCAAACATCTCAGAGACAGAATCTTGAAAAAATAAGAAATTCCATTAATATATTAAGAGAATACATTCATGAAATTAAAATTATATCAGAGTATTACCAGACTGTCCTAAGCTTCTAAACCTAACATCAACAGCTTTTGTCCTTGGCTAAGAAGCCGTACAAAGCTGACGATGAAGAAAAACAGGAAGAAGAAAATAAATTATTTCTTCTTCCGACTCTCTACAAAAAGAATAGCGAGTCGAATGATTCGCTCTTGTTGGCGGAGAGCTTCCAGCCTTTCTTCTTCCAATCGCTCCAGATGGCGATGGTAGTCCATGTAAAAGAACAAGAGGTGTGTGAGAACCTTCTGGGGAACCGAGTCCCAAATCTCATCAGGAATGATAGTTACGTTCCATTCCTGCTGCCAGGCCTCATAGTTTAGCTCCATGTTGAAGGTCTCGTAGTTCAAAAACATATTGTAGTTGACCATGTTTGTGTTGGTATGAAGTAAAGGAGAGTGAGTATGTGAGAAAAGAAATGATGTGTAGGCTGATGTGAAGTGTTGCTTTATATAGGCAAGAGAATGCCAGGAGACACAAGGAAATTTAATGCTAACAGGTAGAATTAATTCTACCTCGTCTCCCTAGACTGGGAAGAGGAAAAACAGTCATTGGAAGTGTAAAACGAGGTTTAATGCGCACAAGAAACAAGTAAAAATTATTGTGCATGTACGTGTACCACTATCCCTAATTATATTGACTGTTAATATTCCGCCCAAACATATTCTAATTTAAAATGAGACTGTTTCATATTTTAAACACAAATAAGTCAAGTAAAGGATCAGAATGTAATATCAGAACTTAGACTTATATCAAAACTTAACAATCATCAGAACATGATTTCTTAACTCGAAAAATGAATGCCTATCTTCGTAGTTCTTCACCCAAATTCTGATATCGATTCTTCAGAATTTAATCATTGGAACGTTCAACAGAACCTGTCCTCAGAATTTATGCAATCTGACACATAAACTGTTCATCTACAACAACATAGATCACCACAGTAATTTTCATCATTCATATGGAGTGTTAGTGTGTGCATTAAGCTAAATATCAGAAAAAGAGTAAAGTCTGATTCACTTCAGTACATCTTAGAAATAAGGCATAACTAAAACTTTACTTAAAATCTGTCATTATTCTGAAGCCTACTATTGAATGAGTTCATGCATGTGTCCACCTCAACTGTTTTGTGCTTATTTTATGCATCTTTTTAAATTCCATTTTGCAGTGGCTTCTCAGTGTAAGTGAGTCACAACTGCTTATCAGAATTTATGCTATTATTAGAGTATTTCTCCAGTAATCATAGAGTGTGAAAAGTCACCAAGAAATTTTTTTTTGCTTTTCTGATGCATATTACTTAATACCAGCACTGCACTTGGGTCGTCCCTTCCAAATTTTTACTCTAGACCTCAAAGGAATACCTGATTTTTATTTCTTTTTCTTTTCCTTTATCTTTTGATAAGAGAGGTTTATCAGCACTTAGTACATTCAACAGATTTATTAACATCAGAACTTAACAGATGAGAAGCATTCTTCTAGTTTTTGACTTAATAATAAGATAGACAAAGTAAACTTAACTAAGCTCAATATCAGAATTTGCTTGTGTCAATGGATTTCCACATAAATAATTACTTCTAACATGGGATCTCTAGTATATTGAAGACTACTAGATCAGCATCTAGCACAATTATCCTCATAGGATCGAATAGTCATAGAAATAATCATATCAATATCAGAGTTTAGAAATTCACATCAGATAACAATCAGTACTTAAGCAATTTTCAATTAAACACAGAATACATAGAGAGAGTAATATCTGTAAATACTGATCATAAAGTCTGATGCATCAGAACAAAAACTAAGCAGATCTAGAGAAAGAACCTGAAACCATTCCAAGTTCATTTACCAATCTTGTAAAAGTAGCTTCACACAGTGGTTTTTTGAAGATATCTGCTAGTTGTTGATTAGTTGGAACAAAGTGCAATTCCACTGTACCTTCATCCACATGTTCCCTTATGAAGTGGTACCTAATGCTGATGTGCTTTGTCATTGAGTGTTGAACTGGATTACCTATCATAGCAATAGCACTTTGATTATCACAATAAATAGGGATTTTAAAATATGTTAACCCATAAGCCAGTAACTGATTCTTCATCCAAAGAATCTGTGCACAACAGCTTCCTGCAGCAATGTACTCTGCTTCTGCAGTTGATGTGGAAAGTGACTTCTGTTTCTTGCTAAACCAAGAAACCAATCTGCCTCCAAGAAATTGGCAGCTTCCACTTGTGCTTTTCCTGTCAATTTTGCAACCTACAAAATCTGCATCTGAGTAACCTATTAGGTTAAAATCTGATTCTCTGGGATACCACAATCCCAGATCAACTGTTCCCTTAAGATACTTAAAAATCCTTTTCACAGCTGTTAAGTAAGGTTCTCTTGGATCTGCTTAAAATCTTGCACAAAGACAGGTAGCATACATGATACCAGGTCTACTAGCAGTTAGATAGAGTAGAGAGCCAATCATACCTCCGTAATCAGTAATATCTACTGATTTACCAGTATCCTTATCCAGTTTTGTTGCAGTGGCCATGGGAGTGGATGCACTTGAACAATCTTGCATCCCAAATTTCTTCAGCAAATTTCTGGTGTACTTGGTTTGACAAATAAAAGTACCTTCTTAATTCTGCTTGACTTGAAGGCCCAGAAAATAGCTAAGTTTCCCCATCATACTCATTTGATATCTTGACTGCATCAGTTTGGCAAACTTCTTGCAAAGTTTGTCATTTGTAGAACCAAAAATGATATCATCAACATATATCTGAACCAGAAGTAAGTCATTTCCATGGTTGAGGTAGAACAGTATTTTGTCCATTGTTCCTCTGTTAAATCCACTTTCCAGAAGAAACTGAGCTAATGTCTCATACCATGCTCTTGGAGCTTGCTTAAGGCCATAAAGTGCTTTATCAAGTCTGTAGACATGATTAGGATATTTGGGATCTACAAACCCTGGAGGTTGTTCAACATATACTTCCTCCTCCAATTCTCCATTGAGAAAAGCACTTTTCATATCCATTTGAAAGACAGTAAACTTTTTGTGAGCAACATAAGCCAAAAATATCCTTATGGCTTCCAATCTAGCAACTGGTGCAAATGTTTCATCATAATAAATTCCCTCCTGTTGAGAATATCCTTTTGCAACCAACTTGCCTTATTCCTTGTAATTATGCCATCACTATCAGTTTTGTTTCTGAATACCCACTTTGTACCAACAACAGATCTGTTCTTTGGTCTTGGCACTAGGGTCCAGACTTTGCTTCTTTCAAATTCATTTAACTCTTCCTGCATTGCTTACACCCAATCAGCATCTTGAAGAGCTTCTTCCACTTTCTTTGGTTCAGTCTGAGAAAGAAAAGAATTGTAAAGACATTCACTTAAAGTAGTTGTTCTAGTTCTGACACCTGCATCAGGATTTCTAATAATTAAGTCAGGTGTATATGATTTAGTCCACTTCCTTGCAGATGGAAGGTTTTCTCTAGAACTGGATGCTCCCCCATTATCCATGCTATCTTTATCAATATTTTCTGATGCTCCCCCTGAAACTATGCTCTCTGAGTTGGATCCTTCAGAATTTAAGTTTTCAGAACTATCAGATCTTGGCTTATCAGAACTTGACGAATCAGAACTTGACGAATCAGAACTTGAAGAGTCAGATGTATGTTCTGATGCTTCTTGAGATGTGGTTATATCTTGAGTATGCTCCCCCTGCATAGGTGCATCTTCCTTTGGCGTAGTCACCATAGTTTCAATAACATCAGAGTTTAATCCACCAGAGTTTGCAGTATCAGGATTTAGACTGTCAGGATTTTCAGTATCAGAATTTAAGTCTTCATTTTCAAATCTCAGTTGATCATGATCAATAAAATCTTCAAGTCCAGTAATCTTCTTATCATCAAATGAGACATTGATAGATTCCATGACCACTCTTATTCTCAAGTTATAGACTCTGAAGGCTTTTGTGGAAAGTGGATATCCAACAAAGATTCCTTTATCATCTTTTAGATCAAATTTTGATAGCTGTTCAGGATGAGTCTTAAGAACAAAACACTTGCATCCAAATACGTGAAAATACTTCAGATTTGGCTTCTTATTCTTCACCATCTCATATGGTGTCTTTCCTTTCTTGTTAATGAGTGTTGCATTCTGAGTAAAACAAGCAGTCTGCACAGCTTCAGCCCAGAAATAGGTTGGAAGCTTTGCTTCATCAAGCATTGTACGTGCAGCTTCAATGAGAGTTCTATTCTTTCTTTCAACAACTCCATTTTGCTGTGGAGTTCCAGGAGCAGAAAATTCCTGCTTGATTCCATGGTTTTTGCAGAACTCTTCCATTATCAAATTCTTGAACTCAGTACCATTATCACTCCTTATTATTTTCACAGAATCTTTGACCAATTTATCCAGTTGCCTGACATGATCAATCAAGATAGATGCAGTTTCACTTTTTGTGTGCAAGAAACACACCCATGTGTATCTGGTGAACTCATCCACTATGACCATAGCATATTTCTTCTTTGCAATAGACATGACATTTACTGGACCAAATAGATCAACATGTAGAAGGTGATAAGGCTCAAGAATTGATGATTCAGTCTTGCTCTTGAATGAGAATTTCCTTTGTTTAGCCTTCTGACAAGAATCACAAAGACCATCAGGAGCAAATACTGACTTTGGCAGTCCTCTCACAAGATCTTTCTTGACTAGTTCATTTATATTATTGAAATTTAAATGAGAGAGTTTCTTGTGCCAATTCCAGCTTTCTTCAATTGATGCTCTACTAATCAGACAGATTGCAGAACCATCGGTACTTGTTGAAAGCTTGGCTTCATAAATGTTACCACGCCTGTATCCTTTCAGAACAACTTTGCCTGTAGATTTACTTACAACTTCACAGTGTTCTTCAAAGAAATCCACATGATAACCTCTGTCACAGATTTGACTAACACTCAGCAGATTGTGTTTAAGTCTTGAGACCAGAGCTACTTCTTTAATGATGACATTCCCAAGATTGATATTGTCATATCCTAATATTTTTCCAATGTTTCCATCTCCATAAGAAATACTTGGGCCAGCCTTCTCCACAAAGTCTGATAGCAGGGCTTTATTTCCAGTCATATGTCCTGAACATCCACTGTCCAGAACTAGGATGTTTTTCCTGTTGCCCTGCAATCACAAAGACCACTAATGATTAGTTTTAAGGACCCAGATTTGCTTGGATCCTTTGGCCTTATTAAGTTTGTTAACATTTGTAGCGGATTTAGCAACAGAGTTTATGTTAACATTTTTCTTATCAGAATTTACACTATCAAACTTTGAATTAGAACTTACACTAGAAGGAACAATGCTAACTTTCTTTAAAGAAGGTTTTATTTGATAATAATCATACTACAGACTATGATATTCCTTACAAGTATAAATGGAATGCCATAAACTACCACAATGAAAACAAGGATTTTGTGGCTTATATCTAACAGACTGACTCTTGACTCCTGACTTTGAAGGTAAGGAGTTTATGTTCTTATTCTTCCTGTAAAAAGAAGCCAGATGGTTAGAACTTCCACAGTTATGACATGTTTTTCTAGGAGCATCAGGAACGGGCTTATAATCATTGCTTTTATTCACACCTTCCTTTCCATTCCTATTTTTCCTAGGTGATTTTACCTTGTTTGCATTCTTAACATCTTTCAGCTTATACTTAAGCTGCTTCTTTGTCATTAAGCCTACGTTTACTTCAGTTGTCTTTTCATGTTTTAGTTTGTCAGAAGTTAATTCGTTTTTAACTTCTGATTTCTCAATATCAGACTTTACAGCTACAAACTTAACAGGTTTAAACTTTGGCTTTTGTTTAACAACTATAGGCTTAATATCTACAGTTCCTTTATCATTCTTATCCTCTCCATAACCTAAGCCCTCTTTCCAGTTTTCACTACTTAACAAATTCTGAGTTGTTCTGCCAGAGTTAGTCCAAGTCCTGATAATCTCTCTTTCCTTTTCTAACTCAGCTTTTAGAGATTCATTCATTTTAAGCACTTCATCTCTAACATAGAAAGCATCATCTCTATCTTTCTGAGTTTGATGGAACATGACTAACTCTTTTTCTAAATAATCATTCCTCTTTTTGCAAGCAAGATTTTCAGAAGTTAATCTTTCACATGTTAAAGTTTGATCTCTATAACTAATGAACATGGTTTTAAGATATCTTCTCAACTCATTAATATCATCAGTATGAAAGACATAAGTAGTTTGAGGTACCTTTAATTCAGCAGCTTCAGAACTGCTTTCAGCACTTGCCTTATCAGCATTTGCCATCAAGGCATAATTTTCCTCACTTTCAGAATCTGAGGTGTCTGTCCAACTTTTGTTCTTTGTGACAAGAGCCTTGCCTTTGTCACTCTTCACTTTCTTGCAATCAAGAGATATGTGGCCTTTCTCACCACAGTTGTAGCATTTGACATTTGTATAATCTCCTCTGTCAGACTTTCCTCCTCTGCCCTCAGATTTTCTGTAATTCTTCTTATCAGAACTTGCGCCTTTCCTGAAAAACTTCTTTCCCTTCCTGAACTTCCTGTATGCAATCTTTGTGATTCCTTTCACCATAAGAGCACACAACTTCATCATCTCTTCATCAGCATCCATCTCAGGCAAGCTTTCAGATTCTGAGTCATCATCACTTTCAGAACTTGATGACTCAGTATCAGACTTTGTGAAGAGAGCTTTACCCTTGTCTTTCCTTGAGGTAGCTGCCTTGGGGGATTCTTCTTCAGCCTTAAGAGTAACTGTTCTTGACTTCCTCCTTTCCTCTTGCTTCTTTGTTCCATCTCAAGTTCATGAGTCTTGAGCATCCCATAAATTTCATCAAGAGTTGTTTCATCAAGATTATAGTTGTCTCTTATTGTTGTTGCCTTCAAATCCCAGCTTTCAGGAAGAGCCAACATGAATTTAAGGTTTGAATCTTCAAGATCATACTCCTTATCAACCAGTGACAAATCATTCAAGAGTTTGACAAATCTATCATATAAATCAGTCAATGACTCATTAGCCTTAGAGTCAAAGTGTTCATACTCTTGAGTGAGTATTGTCTTCCTGTTCTTCTTAATCGTATCAGTTCCCTGACATCTTGTTTCCAAGGCATCCCATATCTCCTTTGCAGTCTTGCAGTTTATTACCCTGTTTGACATTACATTATCAATGGCACTATGCAGTAAGTGTCGTACCTTATCATCCTTAGCAATTGATGTGATATCTTCAGCAGTGTAGTCACTCTTTTCCTTTGGTACTGACTTTGCTGCTTCACCTGCAACTGCAACAGCGAGCTTGGTTGGTTTGTGAGGCCCTTCCTTGATTCTATCAAAATATTCTGGATCTGTAGCTTCCAGAAACATGGTCATCCTCACCTTCCATATGGGATATTCAGATGGTCTCAATATGGGAACTCTAATAGTCTCATATCGGCTTTGAATTTGTGTCTTTGGAGGTTCTTCAGTTTTGGTGGGCTTAGTTGGAGTTTCTACTTTAGATATGATTATTTTTGGATCTTAAACTGTTTGTGTGTTAACAGATAGGCTCTGATACCACTTTTTAGGTCACACACACTGTAGAGGGGGGTGAATACAGTGTATAGTACAATCAAATCAAACTTTAATAACTCAAGTAACAGAAAACAAACTTTATTCAAAATAATAAACTCTGTTACAGTATGGATCTGTCCTCTCTCAGTGATGAACAAATATCACGAGAGCTGCTAGGGTTACAATGAATAATCTTCTCGATAATGATAACACTTTTTGTGTAAACCCTATGTCTGTGTTTATATACTACACAGTTACAAGATAATCGCTAATTGATATGGAATATAATTCTGCTTCCTAAAATATATCAATCAGATATCTTTTCTTCCAAGTATTCTATTCTTCATAGAATTCCTTCTTCATGCATATCTCTTCTTATATTTGTCTCGATTTTCTCTTCCTGTAAATCAGCTGCCTTCCTTATCTGAACGTTTCCTTCAAGTCCTGATATTATCTTCTGATAAATATCTCCTGAACCTTAAGTACTGACTACTTAAGTTCTGACTTCAGGATAAGTGCTGATTTCAGTTAAGTACTGATTTGTCCTATTTAAGTAAGATCTGAAAACTAAACATAAATCACAATAGTCATGACATTATCAAATATATCTAACAGTCTACAAATGCAGTTTGATGAGTGCAAGTTCAAGGGCCAAGATGAACTGGAAAAAAGAGGGTCACGGACCTAGAAGATTATATGCAGATTTGCTGCACTTAAAATGGATATAGACAAAAGAACTTTTGAAAATGTGTTAGTCTATTTTAGTGGAAGTTCTGTAAACTGTGTGTTGATCTATAAAACTTGTCACAGGTCCTTTATTCAGATCTAACAAAAACAGATCTAGAATTCTTGTATTCTCTCGAGAAGTAGCTGTGTTCTAACATATTCAAGAACACAGATTTTTAGCACAACTTGTAACGACTGGGAATTTTCACGAATTAATTATGCGAGTAAAAGTGTAATTATGTCAATTATATGTTATTATGTGAGAATGGAAATATTTAAATAAATATTATATTCCGGTTTGACGTGTCAGCTAGTATAAAGAGAATGATTGTGAAGCATAGTTGAAAACGCTCAGCGTCGGGCTGTCAGTCGGGACGCGACCCGTTACGCGAAGAATGAATATTAGTAAAAAGGAAAATTTTATGATTAAGTATATTTCCTTAAAAATACGTGATATGTGAATCTATGTTAAGGTGCGTGAATATGTGATTATATGCTTGTATGATATTATTTGGAATTTTAGAAAATAAGAAGTGCATTAATTGCTATTTATATAGGTTATAGATGCATTTTGGGAAAATGGATTTTTTCGTCACCCAACTTATCGTGTTTTTAGGAACTTACCATTCAACTATTATTTTTTTTTTCTTTTGCTCCCTAATGTTAGGTTTATATTTTTTTAGTCACTGACATTAGTTTCAGATTTAATTATTAGCATTATGTCAATTTTTTGTAGCATTATTAAAATATAGTGGTAGTCTGTAATATTTTAATGATTTGATATATGTCTATATCTTTATATATAGTACTCTATGTGTCCCGCAAGACTTTTACCTTGGTGATGAGAGTTTGACAAACATTTTAAGGATGCTAAAGATATAGTTTCATGATTTATTTTAAAATTTTTTCTTCTGAATATTAAATTTAATGTTTAAATTCTTATATACAAAACAAATATCTTAAAAATAAGTTATAAAACTATGTTTGTAAGAAAAATATCTTGTGCGAGTTGTTTGATTTAATACCAAATTCACATTATTACAACATTATTCTATTTTTGTGTTTATATATATATATATATACTTATTTCACAATTCTATTAGAGTGGATGGATTTATAGTTTTGATTTTGGGTCGGTAAAAGTTGCATGAAGGAGTTGTGATTAGTGATTTCATTTGGTTTTTGAAAGTGTCATTTGGTAAAATATTGTTATGTAAATTTTTAATGTTTTTAGTACTTTATGATCAGTTTGCTAATTTGATTATATTGATTTTTTTTATTTCCCAATAAGCTTTTTTATAAGACACATATGACACTTTTTGTACTGGTTATCACTATATTTTAATAATGCTATACAAAATTGACAAAATACTAATAATCAAATCCGAACCTAATGTTAGTGACTAAAAAAAATCTGAACCTAAGATTAGTGAGTAAAACAAAATAAAAATATAGTTGAGTGATAAGTTTCTAAAAACACAATAAGTTGGGTGACGAAAAAATCATTTTCCCACGCATTTTTATTCTTTAAGAAAAATAGTTTTTAAAATTATTTTTATTTATAAATTTCGAATTTGATTTTATTAAATTCCTAAAATTCTAAGCTATTTTATAATGTCACTCTTGTAATTTATAGATTTATGATTTTATTTATAAAATGTATTCTTTATAATTAATTAGATTAATATTTATTAGATTACATAATTACCCTTGCATACATTTCCACTCACAATATAAGAGAAGGGTATTTGTGTCATTTTCTACCCCACTAACTCTTTTCTACCATACCAAATTACCACTCTAGCCTTGCATGCATTTTGTGCTAGTAGTAAGAGAAGGATAAATTGGTAAATTCTAAAATCCCCTAACTTTGCACATAGGAAAATCAATTTAAAAGCTTGTCATTTCATTCACCACTTCACTCATCTCATTTCTATTCCTTCTCTCCCCTCTCTCCTTCCTCTCTCTCTCTCTCTCTCTCTCTCTCTCTCTCTCTGAGCTATCTCCCTCTCTTCTTTTCTCTCTCACCGGAACTATCTCTCTCTCTCTCTCTGTCCTACATTCAACACCAAAATCTACATAAAATTCAAAGATCTTGCTATTAATCTTTATCATTTTCAATTCTCTATCCATATACTCTTTGCATGTAAGCGTTTAAGGAAGTTTTTGCATCAACATCTCTTGGTTATATATAAGAAAATACAATTTCTTAGTGTATGACCTTAAGAGAAAGTATAGTACATAAGTTATGTGATTTTCTTGGTTTGTTTTGGAGATAGGTTCGACTTTTGCTATTAAAAAATTGGGTTTTAATTTTGATTCAAAGTTTACAAAGGGTTTTGGTTCAAAGATTTGGTTTTTGGTTCGAATGAATAAGTTTTGCAAAAGGGTTTTAATGTTCGATTGGTTTTGTTGATATATATATAAACCTTTGTTTTTGAGTTGGTTTCCTTGCATGCATGAAAGGTCCTAAGTGTAATCAAGTTATATTTTGTTTGGTTTGGAAAGAAGATGGGTTAAATGATTAGATCATGGGTTTAATTTAGTTGGATTTATGATTTAGAGTATCGCATGTTGAGTTGATTGATTGCATGTCGATTCTACAAGTTGTTTTGTTGTTAATTGGGTTATTGTTTAATTTGGAAATAGAATTTGGTTTATATTGGATATGTGAGTAGATAAGTATGAATAAGTTAAGTTTTTGATTATTAAAAGCATGGATTTCATTCGGTTTTTAAAGGAATAAATGATTGGATTTATGCATGTTAAGATTTTGTTCAAAAATAATATTTTGGTTCGGTTTTTGATTTAAAAGAAATGATTTCAAGAAGTGTTCTTGTTTGGAATGGATTAAAATAGGTTTAAATTGTAAATAGAACCTTGCATGTCGATATTTGATAAATTGTTTGTGTTTTATTGAAAAAGTCAAATAGTATATGGTATTAAAAAGGGTTGATTCAAGTTGTTGGTCAATTTGATTTTAGTGTCTAATTATATGGTTTGTTTAAGATTGATTTGGTGTTTAAAAGATGTTTGGTTAGTAGTATGTCAAGTTAAGTGGTTGCATGTTGATTTCTTGGCTTGGTACCATTTGTTTTGGTTCGAATTTTATAGTTAAAAATGAACAAATAGTTGTTTGGTTGTCGAGTTATTTAGATCATAATTGTTTTATTAAGATAAAGATTTAAGTATACAAGTATATACTCGCTATGTGTTATTATGAGTACTCTACGATTTTGCTTGAATATACGAGTTAAGTATATAGGTATATACTATGTGAATATTCTGTGATTATACTCGTGTATAGAAGTTAAGCTTCAATGCGAGTTGGGATAATCGTTAGACGTTCAAGGGACGTCGAGTGCGAATAAGTATCTAATTAGGGATTATGTTTTGGATTGTAGATTCAGATAGCGGAGGCATTCCGGATTGTAGATTCAAATAGTGGAGGCATTCAGGCTAGAAAAGGTAAAGGAAACTTAGATGGCAATAGTTCAGCTTCAGTAGTTCAGTTTTAATTTCAATAAAGCAGGAAAGCGATTTAGGGCAAGTAACTCTGCCTTGTCTTATGAATTGATATTAATGATGCTGTGATAAAGTAGTGATTCTTTTTTTATACTTGTGTTACACCTGTTATTGAATTTTGAGAAACCCTAATATTGATTCTTGTGATAACTTGTTCTTGAATCCTGCTAGACAATTTACAACCACTTGATTGATTCATACCCAATTACATTGCCGATTTCCTTTGTCACCCTATGATCTCGTAAACCCTAAAAGAACCTTTATGAATTCCCTTGCGAAATGCCTTAAGTAACCTGAATTCTTCATTAACTTGAATACCCTATAATAGTCCTTTAATATATCATGTGAACCCTAAACCCCTCATAAATTTGAATTAGTTCTGTTGGAAACCCAGATCTTAATATCGTTCCCTCATTTTAGACAACTTGTCACTTGAACCTTAACAATATATACACTCGTTATCTTGTCCTTGATCAAGAACCCTTTGAATTGAAATGAATTGATAAAAGGAATTGGATGGTATTTTTCAATAAGACTGAGGCGCCAGTCACTGTTTTAATTTTAAAAACCTCAGTAGCGGGGAGCCTGATGGTTTTATATGGCCAATGTGTGCCGAGGATTCTCAATAGTTGTGAATCACTTGTTATGTGGTTCGGAGCTTTGGTGCGGGCTGATCACCCCTAATTGCTCATAACGCCATGCATATTTCCAATTTCATTCACATATTAAAGACTTGAGCTTTTATTTGAGATTTTATATCATTTATTTACCTTTTGATATTGTTATCAATCATATAATTGATTTCCAAAGTTAAATAGATTCTTGTTTTCCACTTGAAGGATCCTTTGATATCCACTTAATGATTTGTGATGAATGTCGACTTTCACCCTATCTTGAGCCTTGATTCCTGAAAGCCCAAACCTTTCCTCATAACCCTTTTATAGCCCAAGGACAAAAATCTGCCACCTAAAGATTTAAAAGTAGAATTCCTCAGATTTTGCTATTGTTATTATTATTGCTTTATAGAACTGCTATGTAGTTACTTGCTGAGCTTTTGGCTCATATATATTTGCTTTGATCTAACCATGGCAGTTAAGCAAGAGATGGCCAGACTTAGGCCTTTAGCTCGCATGAGTGTTCCTGGCAGTCCCTACCGTGTCATAGGTTTCCAGATGCCAAAGCAGGTAGCAGTGTGTGTTAGCAAGCGTAGTAGTTGGAAGGATTCTTTAAGTTATTTCTGATACAGTGGGTTATCTGTCGATTCCGTTTCGGAATCAAATAACTTGAATTCATTAATATTTTGGGTTGTAATTTATTTATTTTGATAGGTAGTTGTAATCTTGTCTCAAACTTAATCATGTTTAGATCCTGTTAATATTTAATCGAGGTTTAGTATATCTGTTGATATTATTAGTTTACTAGTGTGTGAGTACTCATTTCCTAACCCCGAGATTGAGGTCGTCACAGGTTTGGTATCAGAGCCACAGGATATAGTCCCTGAGACAAGTTAGGATAAAGGGTATTTGGGATATTATATTGCGAGAGTGTTCGACTCATATAGAGTTGAGTTAGACTATTAGGTATAGTTTAAGTGAATAGGATAAGAGCGTGAATAGAATTAGGGCTTTGAGTCAGTTGGAGGTTTATTTAACCCTAATTTTGTTTCGTGGCTGCTATTTTATGTCTTTTCTCAGGACCCTAGTTTAGACGATAGCGGTTTTATTTCAATTTTTGATTGATATTGATATTTAGGTTGTTAAATATCAAAAGTAATATTAATATAGATGATTGATGTTGACTTTAGTATGGGATGTTGTGAGCATCAAAGTTCGTATTGATATCTAATTTGATATAACATCAAAATGAATTTTAATATCAAGAGTTGAAAGTTGTGGTGGATAGATTAGCTTGTGAGTCTGGGCAACAGACTTCAGTGTTGGACGATGAGTGGATAGTTCATGTTAAGATGGTGGAGCAGTTTGCCGAAGGAGATTGGACGAGGGACCGTCCACTGGTGATGCGGATGTTGAGGCCAGGAGGGTTTATAAGATCATTCGTTGGATGTAGTCCGTATTGAGAGAAATCTTGGATAGTTAGATGGTGATGACCATATAGGACCTTTGGTGGAGCATTAGTTGTCGATGTTGTTGTATTATGATTGGTTTTCTATGGTCGTAGTCAGTAGAGGCTAGGTAGAAGTTGAGGGAAGGAAGGGGGATGTTTTCCAGTTTTTCCTCTATTTTATCCTGCTGTATCATTGTACCTTATGCCCGAACTTATTGTCCCTAAACTTCTTTGTTATGCACTATTGAAGCCTTATATAAATCTTTCTCCTTGTAAACCCTAGAAATCTTTATCAACTCTTTTACATACCATGTTTCTAAATACCTTGTAAATCATATCTTGTACCATGTGAGGACCATAATTGAGGAGCGAATTATGTAATAATAGGATTGCATGTGCAAGTGGGTAAAGCTTAAAATCCACAAATGGTTTCAAAAAGAATCTTTATTGTTATATATGCCATGTTATCGTATTACTGAATAATTGCTCAATCAGGATTGTAAGAATGGTCACATCACCAAACCACCAATCAAAAACTCAAACCCAAGACCAAGAACTAAACCAAGATACTCCTATGATGAACCGACTTGTTCAACTTTTGCAATAACATGTAGTCCCTAAAGTCGGAAACTTCAAATATTTTCAGTCAGTGCATCCCCCATAGTTTGTAGGATTTCCAGAATCGATTAAAGCTCAGTCATGGTTGAGAGAAATGGAAAAGCGTTCAAGTTAGCGGAAATTAAGGATGAGAAAAAGGTGTAGTACGCAAGTTATTACCTCTAGGTTGAGGCGAGTTATAGGTAGAAATCTTCAAAGGCGCTGCTTGAAGGAAAAGTTATAATCTGGGAGAAGTTTACGGAGATGTTTTGGAGAAGTATTTTCTAAATTATATACAAGACCAGTTGGAGATGAGGTTTATGAATCTGAGACAAGAAGACGTGATTTGTTTTAAGTACAATCAAGAAGGTCACTATTCGAAGGAATGCCCAAGTGAAGCAGGGAAACCATAATTGACTTATTTTAAATATGGAAAGGTGGGCCATATGGCAAGGAACTGTAAGGAGCCTGTTCAGAAGGCGAATGTGCTTAGGATTACTGGACCATCGCCTACTGCAGCACCATCAGCTCAGCCAAGGGCAAGAACATTTAACATAACAATGAAAGATGTTGTGCAGAATGCGGATGTGGTGGCAAGTATGCTTGATATAAAATTAGTAGAAGTTAAAATGTTAATGGATTCTGGAGCAACTAGATCCTTTATTGATAAAACTTTTATTGCTAGATTAAAGTGTGTTGCATACCCTCTCGAACCTAATTTGATTAGAGAAGTAACAAATCAAGAAAGAGTTACTGCCAAGAGAATCTGGCCCTTTTGCGATAGGGTTATTGAAGGTCGACACTTTTCCGCTGACTTAATTCTTTTTAAGTTAAGAGAATTCGGCATTCTATTAGGGATGGATTGGTTTTCAAACCACTATGTGCAAATTGAATGTAGAAGCAAGAAAGTGAAATTAGAGACCAAAGATGGTATTGATGTGATATTCAAAGGAAAGAAGTAAGAGAAGAAGTTTCTAATGGATATCCAAACGAAGAGACTGTTATGACATGGGTGTGAAGCATATTTAGCACATGTGAAGGATGTAGAAAAGGATTCCTTAAGGATTGAAAATATTCCAGTAGCTAAAGATTTTCCCGATGTGTTTCCAGATGAATTACCTGGACTACCTCCAGATCGAGAGGTCGAGTTTACAATTGATTTGACTCTTGGAACGGAATCAATATCAAAAGCTCCCTATCGAATGGCACAAGTCGAGATAAAAGAGTTAGTTACGTAGTTGCAGGAATTGCTGGATAAAGGAGTTATTTGCCTGAGTGTATACGTGGGGGGTGCACCAGTGCTATTTGTAAATAAGAAAAATGAAAGTCTAAGGCCGTATATCAATTACCGCGAATTGAATGAGTTGAGGAATAAGAATAAGTATCCTCTATCGCGAATTGACGACTTTCTTTGATAAATGGGAAGGACCAACTTGTTTCTCAAAGATTGACTTAAGATATGGGTATCATCAGCTGAAGATTAAGCGGACGATATACCCAAGACGGCGTTTCGAACAAGATATGGACACTATGAGTTCTTGTGATGGCGTTTGGATTGACAAATGTGCCAGCTACATTTATGGATCTCAGGAATAGAGTATTCAAGGAATATTTGAATAAGTTTGTGATCGTATTATTTATTGACGATATCTTGATATACTCCAAGACGGAGGAAGAATATATGGAACATTTAAGGATTTCTTTGGAGATTTTGAGGAAAGAGAAGTTATATGCAAAGTTTTGAAGCGTGAATTTTGGTTAAAAGGAAGTTCAATTTCTTGGACATGTATTTAACATTAAAGGTATTAAAAGTAGACCCAGCCAAAATAGAAGCTGTGACGAGATGAGGATAGGCCTAAGACTCCTATAGAAGCTATATGGTCTCTTGGATTAGCAGGGTATTATAGGAGATTTGTACAATATTTTTCTAAGATTGTTGTCCCATTGACTAAGTTGACAAGGAAGAATGAAAAGTTGGTTTGGGCGGATCAGTGCGAAGGAAGCTTTCAAAAGTTAAAGAAAAGGTTGGTAACCGCATCAGTATAGGTTTCACACGAAGAAAAGGTAAGTTTGTGATTTACAGCGATCTTTCGTATAAAGGTCTAGGTTGTGTGTTGATGCAACACGGGAAAGTGATAGTATCTGTGACAAGGAAATTAAAGCCACACGAGCAGAAATATCTTACGCATGATCTAGCATTATTCGTATGGTGTAAATTGTGAGATTTATATGGACCACAAAAGCTTAAAGTATATTATTATGTAGAAAAAAATTAACTATTTGGCGAAGGAGATGGTTGGAATTGATCAAAGATTACGACGATATTATCAGTTATCCTCCTGGAAAGGCGAATGTTGTAGCAGATGTGCTAAGCCGTAAAGAAAGGTTGAATATGTTAAACTTCATCTGAGGAATTAATCAAGGATTTTGGGAAGTTGGAACTAGAAGTGCGAATTCCAGAAATGGGAAGTGAGGTAATGTATGCAATGACTTTTCAGCCAGAAATTTTAGAAAAGATTCAACGTCATCAAGAACAAATGATGAACCACGAGAAGGATTAGTTGTCTGCAAAAGAAATTAAGGCTCAAAAGGATAATAAAGGAATATACCAAGTTGCTCGCGTATCTAAAATTTTTAGTGTTATGGAATTGAAACACGAGATTCTTCATGAAGCGCATAACTCAAGATTATCGATTCATCATGGAAGTACAAAAATGTAAAAGGACTTAAAAGAAAGTTATTGGTGGCCAAATATGAAAAAGGAAGAATGCGAAATGGATAAGTAAATGCTATACGTGCGAGAAAGTAAAAGCGGAACATCAGCGATCGAGTGGATTGCTTCAACCACTAGACACACCTGAACGGAAATGGGAGCTTATCGCGATGAATTTTGTGGTAAGATTACCAAAGGCTAAGTCTAATCATGACGCAACATGGGTAATAATTGATCAATTGACAAAGTCAGCACGTTTCTTGCATATCAGTGAAAGATTCTCATTGGAAAACTTTAGTTAAGATGTATTTGGATGAAATCGTGATGCGTCACGAAATTCCAGTATCTATCGTATCCGGTAGAGATCCGAAATTTAACTCGAGATCTTGGCGACAATTTCATGGTCATTTGGAAGCTAAATTATAAATTTAGTACGGCATATCATCCGTAGAACATCGGACAAAGCGAAAGGACTATTCAAATAATCGAAGGTACGTTGCGAACTTGTGCATTGGATTTCAAAGAGAATTGAGACGACCTTTTTCCTTTGATTGAATTCTCTTATAACAATAGTTATCACGCAATTATCGACATGCCGCCTTACGAGGCATTGTATGGAAGAAAGTGCAGATCCCCTACCTACTGGGACGAAGTTGGCGAACACAAATTATTAGCCCATAGTTGATGCAACAGACAAAAGAGAAAATGGATGTGATTCGTAAAAGGCTGATTGCTGCTCAAGATCGATAGAAGAAAGATGCAGATCAAAACAAGAAAGGATGTGATGTTCGCACCCGCAATCAAGGTATTGTTAAAGATCCCTCCATGGAAAGGTCTATCCAGATTCGGGAAGAATGACAAGCTGAGTCCTAAATATACTGGACCAATCGAAGTGCTAAGGCAAATTGGAAAAGTAGCATATAAGTTAGTGTTACCTCTGCAGATGCAACATCTTTATAAGGTGATTCACATTTCTCTTCTGAAGAAGTATAATGATGATGCTAGTCATGTGATTGAGCTAGGACCCGTGGAAATTCAACGAGATCTATCATATGTGGAGCATCCAGTATAAATTCTAGATCGTAAAGAAAAAGCGCTTAGAAATAAAGTAGTGCCTCTGGTTAAAGTTTTGTGGAGAAATCCCAGGATAGAAGAGTCAACTTGGAAATTAGAAAATGAATTACGGGAGAAATATCCCCATTCTATTTGTTTAGATTAATTTCGAGACAAAATCCTTTTAAGGGGGGTAGAATGTAACGACTGGGAATTTTCGCGAATTAATTATGCGAGTAAAAGTGTAATTATGTGAATTATGTGTTATTATGTGAAAATGGAAATATTTAAATAAATATTATATTCCAGTTTGACGTGTCAGCTGGTATAAAGAGAATGATTGTGAAGCCTAGTTGAAAACGCTCAGCGTCGGGCCGTCAGTCAGGAGCGACCCGTTACGTGAAGAATGAATATTAGTAAAAAAGAAAATTTTATGATTAAGTATATTTCATTACGATACGTGATATGTGAATCTATGTTAAGGTGATGAATATGTGATTATATGCTTGTATGATATTATTTGGAATTTTAGAAAATAAGAAGTACATTAATTGCTATTTATATAGGTTATAAATGCATTTTTATTCTTTAAGAAAAATAGTTTTTAAAATTATTTTTATTTATAAATTTCGAATTTGATTTTATTAAATTCCTAAAATTTTAAGCTATTTTATGATGTCACTCTTGTAATTTATAGATTTATGATTTTTTTTATAAAATGTATTCTTTATAATTAATTAGATTAATAATCATTAGATTACCTAATTTCCCTTCCATGCATTTCCACTCACAATATAAGAGAAGGGTAGTTGTGTCATTTTCCACCCCGCTAACTCTTTTCTACCAAACCAAATTACCACTCTAGCCTTGCATGCATTTTGTGCTAGTAGTAGGAGAAGGATAAATTGGTAAATTCCAAAATCCCCTAACTTTGCACATGGGAGAATCAATTTAAAAGCTTGTCATTTCACTCACCACATCACTCATCTCATTTCTTTTCCTTCTCTCCCCTCTCTCCTTCCTCTCCCTCTCTCAGCTCTCTCCCTCTCTTCTTTTCTCACTCACCCGAACTCTCTCTCTCTCTCTCTCTATCCTACATTTAACACCAAAATCTACATAGAATTCAAAGATCTTACTATTAATCTTTATCATTTTCAATTCTCTATCCATATACTCTTTGCATGTAAGCATTTAAGGAAGTTTCTGCATCAACATCTCTTGGTTATATCTAAGAAAATACAATTTCTTAGTGTATGACCTTAAGAGAGAGTGTAGTACACAAGTTATGTGATTTTCTTGGTTTGTTTTGGAGATAGGTTCGACTTTTGCTATTAAAAAGGTGGGTTTTGATTTTGATTCAAAGTTTACAAAGGGTTTTGGTTCAAAGATTTGGTTTTTGGTTTGAATGAATGAGTTTTGCAAAAGGGTTTATATGTTCGATTGGTTTTGTTGATATATGTAAACCATTGTTTTTGAGTTGGTTTCCATGCATGCATGAAAAGTCCTAAGTGTAATCAAGATATATTTTGTTTTGTTTGGAAAGAAGATGGGTTAAATGATTAGATCATGGGTTTAATTTAGTTGGATTTGTGATTTAGAGTATTGCATGTTGAGTTGATTGATTGAATGTCGATTCTACATGTTGTTTTGTTGTTAATTGGGTTATTGTTTAATTTGGAAATAGAATTTGGTTTATATTGGATATGTGAGTAGATAAGTATGAAGAAATTAAGTTTTTGATTATTAAAAGCATGGATTTCATTCGGTTTTCAAAGGAATAAATGATTGGATTTATGCATGTTAAGATTTTGTTAAAAAATAATGTTTTGATTCGGTTTTTGATTTAAAAGAAATGATTTCAAGAAGTGTTCTTGTTTGGAAGGGATTAAAATAGGTTTAAATTATAAATAGAACCTTGCATGTCGATATTTGATAAGTTGTTTGTGTTTTATTAAAAAAGCTGAATGGTATATGGAATTAAAAAGGGTTGATTCAAGTTGTTGGTTAATTTGATTTTAGAGTCTAATTATATGGTTTGTGTAAGATTGATTTGGTGTTTAAAAGATGTTCGGTTAGTTGCATGTCAAGTTAAGTGGTTGCATGTTAATTTCTTGGATTGGTACCATTTGTTTTGGTTCAAATTTTATAATTAAAAATGAACGAATAGTTGTTTGGTTGTCGAGTTATTTAGATCATAATTGTTTTGTTAAGATAAATATTTAAGTATACAAGTATATACTCGTTATGTGTTATATGAGTACTCTATGATTATGTTTGAATATACGAGTTAAGTATATAAGTATATACTACTAAGTGCTATGTGAATATTCTGTGATTATACTCGTGTATATAAGTTAAGCTTCAATGCGAGTTGGGATAATCGTTACACGTTCAAGGGACGTCGAGTGCGAATAAGTATCCAATTATGGATTATGTTTTGGATTGTAGATTCAGATAGCGGAGGCATTCAGGATTGTAGATTCAAATAGTGGAGGCATTCAGGCTAGAAAAGGGAAAGGAAACTTAGGTGGCAGTAGTTCAGCTTCAGTAGTTCAGTTTCAATTTCAGTAAAGAAGGAAAGCGATTTAAGGCAAGTAACTCTGCCTTGTCTTATGAATTGATATTGCTGATGCCGTGATAAAGTAGTGATTCTTTTTTTATACTTGTGATACACCTGATATTGAATTTTAAGAAACCCTAATATTGATTCTTGTGATAACTTGTTCTTCAATCCTGCTCGACCGTTTACAACCACTTGATTGATTCATACCCGATTACATTGCCTATTTCCTTTGTCACCCTATGATCTCGTAAACCCTAAGAGAACCTTTATGAATTCCCTTGCGAAATGTCTTGAGTAACCTGAATTCTTCATTAACTTGAATACCCTACAATAGTCCCTTAATATATCATGTGAACCCTAAACCCCTCATAAATTTGAATTAGTTCTATTGGAAACCCTGATCTTAATAACGTTCCCTCATTTTAGACAACTTGTCACTTGAACCTTGAAAGTACATACACTCGTTATTTTGTCCTTGATCAAGAACCATTTGAATTGAAATGAATTGATAAAAGGAATTGGATGGTATTTTTCAATAAGACTGAGGCACCAGTCACTGTTTTAATTTTAAAAACCTCAGTAGCGGGGAGCCTGATGGTTTTATATGGCCAATGTGTGCCAAGGAACCTCAATAGTTGTGAATCACTTGTTATGTGGTTCGGAGCTTTGATGCGGGCTGATCACCCCTCATTGCTCAGAGCGTCGTGCAGATTTCCAATTCCATTCACTTATTAAAGACTTGAGCTTTTATTTGAGATTTCATATTGTTGATTTACCTTCATATATTGTTATCAGTCATATAATTGATTCCGAGAGTTGAATAGATTCTTTTTTTCCACTTGAAGGATCCTTTGAGATCCAGTTAATGATTTGTGATGAATGTCGGCTTTCACCTTATCTCGAGCCTTAATTCCTGAAAGCCCAAACCTTTCCTCATAACCCTTTCATAGCCCAAAGACTAAAATCTGCCACCTAAAGATTTAAAAGTAGAATGCCTCAGATTTTGCAATTGTTATTATTATTGCTTTATAGAACTGCTTTGTAGTTACCTGCTGAGGTTTTGGCTCATATATATTTGCTTTGATCTAACTATGGAAGTTAAGTAAGAGATGGCCAGACTTAGGCGTTCAGCTCGCATGAGTGTTCCTGGAAGTCCCTACCATGTCATAGGTTTCCAGATGCCAAAGCAAGTAGCAGTGTGTGTGAGCAAGCGTGGTAGTTGGAAGGATTCTTTAAGTTGGTTCAAATACAGTGGGTTATCTGTCGATTCCATTTCAGAATCGCATAAATTGAATTCATTATTATTTTGGGTTGTAATTTATTTATTTTGTTTCATAGTTGTAATCTTGTCTTAAACCTAATCATGTTTAGATCCTGTTAGTAATTAATCGGGGTTTATTATATCTGTTGATATAATTAGTTTACTGGTGTGTGAGTCCTCATTTCCTAACCCCGAGATTGAGGTCGTCATACAACTAATTTGATTTAATATAAATCAAGTGAGTTTTGATAATTATGTTTTTGTCTTTACAATTATTTGATTATCACTACAATTATTTAGTCTGTCGAGTTCAAGCAGCCAAACATTCAACTTGATTATCTTGAAAACATCAAAACATAGTTTTTAAGTAAGTAAAATCATGAAAACACATTAAACCCCCTTGTGTGCATTTTATACCTAACAAGTGCTACTAGTGCAAAATCTGAAAGTAAACAGATTAGATCTTGGAAGTATGAGTGCATAAAAACTTAGCAGTATCAAGGTCCCTGTCATTGACAAAGTAAACTACACTCTATGAAAGAAGAAGATGATGTTTTTCATCAGGATGGCTCATCCACTATATCTTAAAATTCTCAAGCAAGGACCCTTCATTCCTATGGTAAGGGTACCTGAAGCAACTGAAGGTGATGTATTCTTTCCTGATCACTATGCTCCAAATGAACCATCTACATGCACTGAACCAGAAAAGGAGAAAGTTTCACTTGACAGTAGCTTGCAACTCATTCTAATTGAATCTTTTGATAATGTAATGTATAACAACATTATCAACAGTGATTCATCCAAGAAAATCTAGGAGAAGATAGAGATCTTGTGTGAAGGTACTGAGGAAGTGAGGTCAAATCATAAAAGAATTCTTATCTCACAATATGAGGGTTTCATGGCTAAACCTAAAGAAGGCAGAACTGGGGTTTTTGAAAGGTTCAACAAATTGATAAGTGACTTGCAGTTACATGACAAGTTCAATGAAGCTGAGGAGGTCAACCTGAAATTCATGCTCACTCTTCCTAACCATTTGAAATAAAAGATCTCTGGAATAAGAGAAGGAAGAGATCTAGAGAGAATAACTTTGGAGGTTTTATAGTATTCTTAAAACCTATGAGCTGGAGATGATAAAGTGAAAATCATTAAATCTGAGTGAAGGACATGTTGTGGATGTGTTAAGTGTCTTGATAGCTACGGATCAGAAAATAATTGAAAATGAAGCTGAATCTCAGACTCAAGTTATACAACCTGTTGAGCAAAAAAACAAGGAAACTCAAAAGCAAGTCATTCTGGAGTTGGAAGAGGATGTGTATTACACTCTTTATGAGTTGGATGAAATGGATCGGTCTATGGCCTACCTGGCAAGGAAGTTCTGAAATATAAGAATTAAGAAGCCCAGGTATTTCAAGGGTAAAGTTCAATCATCATACAACAATAACTGGAAGGGAAAAACTCAGACAAACGCAATTGACAAAAGTGGTTATAAATCAGGATATGTGGGCGGATCTAAGATTAGGTGCTATAAATGTGATGAGCTTGCCACGGAATGCAAAAATCCAAAAAAGGGTGAAAAAAATAAGACATACCTAGAGATTGAGGGAAAGTATGAAGCACTTTTGAAGAAACAACAGGGAAAAACTTATATAAGTGAGGGAGAGAGTTGGGATGACACATATGATGAAGATGAAAACAAAGAATATGGAAACTATGATCTCATGGCCTTGGAGGAATGAGAATCATCTACATCAAAGTCCGAGGTACCTATTCTAACCACCATTGATTTGATTACTGATAAGTGGTATTTTATACCACTTAGAGCGTCTCATAACAGCTTGAATTGGTGTTTTAGATTCAAGTATTTTATGTATTTGACGCGTTTTCAAGTGTTTTTGCATTTCAGGGTATAAATTGTTTAGATAGGTGGTTTTCATCAAATAGAGCTTAAGGAAGTACTTGGAATCACTCTAGGGGTAATGAGCAAAGAAATCAGCACAAACAGGAGCAAAATGAAGAATTTTCCAGAAGGGTAACACGCGACCGCGCGCTAGGAGCACGCGATCGCGTGCCAGCAGGCGACCGCGTGGAGGGAGCATGCGACCGCGTGCGTGCGGAATTTTAGATTATGGTTTTATTTGTTTTCAATTCTGTTTGGGTTTCTGTTGGCGCGGTGACTCCTGGACTCTTATATAAACCATATAGGAAGACGTTTTCTTCAACCCATCCGAAGGCAAGAAGATTGAGAAGATTGTTTTAGCACACAAAAATGAAGAAGAGGAAGCATTAGTTTACCTTGTGATTCTTTTAATTCATTATAACAGTGGATGCTAGTTTCCTTTAAGCTTTGAACCTTAATACTCTTGTGACGTACTTCATTATTTATTAAGTATTTTTCAGCCTTATATAGTTGTGTTATTAACATGCTTTCATATGAACCCATGGCGACGATGAGTTCTATTATGGGCTAATCATTATCATGGGGTTCTAACGGATTTACTTATGGATTTCTATAGTTAATTTGTTCTGATACCTTAGTGTGTGGTAATTGATTGATATCCTGGTATTGGTTGTGCTTATTCGTCTTATGTGCGTAGCTAACATATAAGATAGCGTGTTAATCTCTATTGAAGCGACAGTGAATATTGAGGTTAGAACTTGCCATGCTAGCATAGGTTCATGTATTTGTTATGCATGATTCGTAGGTAATTTTAACCATCTTACTTGCCCTATGTAATCACGATAGAAAACTTGCGCATTAAACCGTTATATTTTCAATTCTTATAGACATATAAGGACTAAGCATAATTGGTGTCTATTCCACTTCTATCTCTTTTGTGGATGCTTGGTAGTAGGGTATTCGTACAATAAAAGTTGACGTTTACTAGTTTCGTGTTATCTGATTAGTGTCATCACCATCACATGCTAAGGTTAAGAACAATGACTTGGAATGAAGTAGTAATGAAGTTAGAATTCCATGTTTATCATATATAGTAATTCAACCTCAATTCTCTTAGTTAATGTTATTTAGTATAATCTCTTAGTTTAATAAAAACCCAATTTGTTATTTATCTTAGCATTGAGCAATAACCATACATTATTGCATAGGTGCATAAATTGAACTTAACCTAAACCCGTCTTTCTGGGAACGAATCTGATTTATATCTTATACTACTTGCGAACACGTATACTTGCATGAATATTAGCGCGTGTTTTCGCCCTAACAAGTTTTTGGCGCCGCTGCTGGGGAGTCGGTGTTAATTTTTATTTTATGTGCTTGTCATCAGTGGTCGTTAAAGTTCACTGACTCGGACTCTTTTACTCTCACGGTTTATTTATTTATGTTTCAGGGACTCAGTACAATGGGAGATCCAGCAGCACGAACGAAAGCCTTGATGGATTTTTCTCAACCCAAGATCAATGACATTCAATATAGCATTATCCGGACAGCTATCACAGCTAATACCTTTGAGATCAAGCCTGGCATAATTCAATGGGTGCAGAATTCAATCCAGTTTGGGGTTCTCAAATTGAAGATCCCAATATGCACATTAGGGATTTCATTGAGATCTGCGACACCTTCAAGTTCAACGGTGTTACTGAAGATGCTGTGAAGCTAAGACTATTCCCATTCTCTCTGAGGGACAAGGCTAAGAGCTGGTTACACTCTCTACCAGCTGTTTCGATTACTACTTGGGAAGATCTTGCTCAGAAGTTTCTTACCAAATTCTTCCCTATGGCGAAGACAGCTGCACTCAGAAATGCTATTACTCAATTTGCACAGCAAACGGGAGAATCGCTATGTGAAGCTTGGGAGTGCTACAAGGAGATGCTTAGGAAGTATCCTCATCATGGAATGCCTGATTGGATGATCATCAATTGTTTTTACAATGGGTTGGGAGCACAGTCCAGACCCATGCTCGATGTATCATCAGGCAGAGCATTATGGGCAAAGAGCTATGAGGAAGCTTATGATCTAATTGAACTGATGGCTTCTAATGAATTTCAGTATCCAACCCAGAGATGTCCACAGGGCAAGGTAGCAGGAGTTCTTGAAGTGGATACAGCTACGGCTATCACTGCTCAACTAAAGGCGTTGTCTATGAAGATCGATTCTCTGGCTAACTATGGTGTTAAGCAGATAATTAGTGTTTGTGAGCTGTGTACAGGTCCGCATGTGACGGAGCAATGTGTTATATCTAGTGACTCAGCTCAGTTTGTGAGCAACTTTCAGAGATCGCAGCAACCAGTTCCAGACACTTATCATCCTGACAACTGGAATCATCCTAACTTCAGCTGTAGCAACAATCAGAATGTGATGCAACATCCGTTCCAGTAGTTTGGAAATAAGCTATTCAACCCTCCTGGTTTTCAGTACTAAATTACACCAAAATAATAAACTCATGGTGCATGTCTATCTTTGAATGAAAAATCTGAATTGGAGGAGTTCTGGCTTATGTGCAAAAACCAGGCTCTTATATGCCAAAGCCAGGCTGTTTCTATCAAGACTCTGGAGAACTAAATAGGGCAAATTGCTAATGCCTTATTGAATCGACCACTAGAAACGCTTCCTAGTGATACAGAAACCAATCCAGGTAAGAGGGAAGTTGAAGAACAGGTGAACGCCATCACCTTGAGGTCTGGAAAAGTCGCAAGCACCCAAATTCAGTAAGACGAAGAGGCTGGAAAATCTCAAGTTTCAGAAAATGCAGTTGTGGCTGAAGAAGAAGTGCAGAAGGAAGCAGAGGTGGAACCAAGGAAGACTACTATGGAACACACTTCTCATGAGGGTAATACAGGGGAGAAACAGATCTATCCTCCACCTCCTTTTCCTAAGAGGCTGCAGAAGAAAAAGCTGGATAAGCAGTTTGAGAAATTTTTGGAGGTGTTCAAGAAACTTCATATCAACATACCTTTCGCTGAAGCTCTTGAACAGATGCCTAGCTATGCGAGGTTTATGAAAGGTATTCTCTCTCGGAAAGTGAAGATCGATGACTTAGAGACCGTTGCTCTAATGGAGGAATACAGTGCTATGCTACAATAGAAGTTTCCTCTAAAGCTTAAAGATCCTGGAAGCTTCACTATTCCTTGCATCATCGAAAACTTGTCATTCGACAAGTGTTTATGTGATTTAGGAGCTAGCATCAATCTGATGCCCTTATCTATCATCAAGAAGCTTGGTCTGCCTGATCCGAAACCAACATAGATGTCATTACAACTAGCTGACCGTTCCATCGCTTATCCATGAGTTATAGTGGAGGATGTCTTGGTCAAGGTGGATAAACTCATCTTCCCTGCTGACTTTGTAATTCTTGATTTCGAGGAAGATAAGAAGATTCCCATTATCTTGGGAGGACCATTCTTGGCTACAGGCCGAACTATGATCGATGTGCAAAAAGGAGAGCTTTCAATAAAGGTTTACGATCAAAAGGTCACTTTTAATGTGTTCAAGGAAATAAAGTTACCCACAGCTAAAGTGGAGTGCTTTAAAGTAGAGTGGGTCGACTCTGTAGTATATTCAGAGCATGAGCAATTACCAAAGTTAGATGCCTTAGAGAGATCCTTAATAGGGGAATCAGTTATTGAAGATAAAGAGGGAGCAGAGCAATTGCAGGATTTGAATGCACCTCCGTGGATGAGGAAGTTGGATATGCCATTAGATTCTCTTGGGTTAGCAGAGCTAAAAAGTTCTCAGGAACATTTTGAACCATTTATTCAAGAAGCTCCCACACTTGAGCTCAACCGAATGCCAGATCACTTGAGTTATTCATTATTAGGTGCACCCCATGATAAGAGGTTGGAATATATTTTTGATGATGTAGAGAGTGGCTGGATGGATATTCCCGTGCTTATATAGAGGGTTCTTCTCATATGCAACAGGTAGTTGATAGGACTGGTGTTGGTGATGCACAATATAAAAGATTGACTAGGCGTATGGAGGCCATGCATGTCATCCATCGATATTTTGCTAAAGAGTAGACACACGCTTTCGGTACTATTTTTCGAGATACTGGTGGCGAGGTTGATTGGCCACCTGATCCTCCACCCGACGAGGGTGATTCTTCCGCTAATTAGGTATGCCTGAAATACTTATTATTACCTTCAATGAGGACATTGAAAATTTTAAGTTTGGGGGTGATAATGTAAGGATTAGTAGTGTGTGTGTCTATATAGATCATATAGATTCATATTGCATGTTTAGTTGTAGTTCATTCATATTTTTGCATGATTGTTCATTTAGGACATATTTGTTTGCATTTTTGTTTTTGTTATTATGCGAGTCCGTGTAGTTGCATTTTCATGCATATGCCATGATCCCTTTGTGTTACTTTACCGATTAATATGTGATATTGATGCGAGTGTAGTGATAGCGTTAGAGTGATGTTGAATCTTGTTAAGCTGACATGCATGCTAGAAACACATGTAATTTCACTAAGTCTTAGAGTATGTTTAATGACTAGATCGTTGTCATGGTTTGATGGTTTTTAAGGTTAATCTATTGCTTATACTTAGAATGCATGCTAGGCTCTTAATAATAAAAGACATGAAAAGGTAAAAATTGGAGATAGAAAATTGGAATTCATTGCTAGTTGTGGTTAGGCGTTAAATGGCTAGTAGCCGGCTCGTATTGTATACGAGTAGTCTAGGGTTGAGCAAGATGGAGCGAAACACATTTGCTCAGAAATTGAAAAAAAAAATATATGTGTGAAAAAAGAAAAAAAGAAAGAAAAAAAAATGGTTTAATGCACAATTGATCGCGAGTGGGCTCTTTGGTATTCGAGTTATTAAGTTCTTAGGGGACTTTGTTCCTAGTGACCTAAGGCTTTTATAGTGGGATCCGCTAACCTAACACTCGTTAAATGGGTACCATTGCATAAGTCTTTTGTGGACCTCACTCATTGCACGATCAAATAAGCATTTGTTTTATGTGTTGAATAAAAGCATGAATCTGTAATAAACTCCAATAATCTTGTAGTGTTATAAGTCATTTTTTGTCTAGAATATATTCTTCGTATAAGCGTGTGATTGCCTTGAGGATAATTAAGTTATGATGATTGAACTAGTTTCTTAATGCAATAATCCAAAAAAGGGTGAAAAAATATAAGACATACCTGGAGATTGAGGGAAAGTATGAAGCACTTCTGAAGAAACAACAGGGAAAAACTTATATAAGTGAGGGAGAGAGTTGGGATGACACATATGATGAAGATGAAAATAAAGAATATGGAAACTATGATCTCATGGCCTTGGAGGAAGGAGAATCATTTACATCAAAGTCCGAGGTACCTATTCTAACCACCATTGATTTGATTGCTGATAAGTGGCATTTTATACCACTTAGAGCGTCTCATAAAAGCTTGAATTGGTGTATTAAATTCAAGTATTTTGTATATTTGACGCGTTTTCTAGTGTTTTGCATTTCAGGGTATAAATTGCTTAGATAGGTGGCTTTCATCAAATAAAGCTTTAAGAAAGTACTTGGAATCAGTCTAGGGGTGATGAGCAAAGAAATCAGCACAAACATGAGCAAAATGAAGAATTTTCCAGAAGGGTAACACGCGACCGCGCGCTAGGAGCATGCGACCGCGTGCCAGCAGGCGACCCTGTAGAGGGAGCATGTGACCGCGTGCGTGCGGAATTTCATATTATGGTTTTATTTGTTTTCAATTCTGGCTTGGGCTTCTGTTGGCATGGTGACTCCTGGACTCTTATATAAACCTTATGGGAAGACGTTTTCTTCAACCAGGAGCGAAGGCAAGAAGATTGAGAAGACCGTTTTAGCACACAACAATGAAGAAGAGGAAGCATTAGTTTACCTTGTGATTCTTTTAATTCGTTGTAATAGTGGATGCTAGTTTTCTTTATGCTTTGAACCTTAATACTCATGTGACGTACTTCATTATTTATTTAGTATTTTTCAGCCTTATATAGTTATGTTATTAATATGCTTTCATATGAACCCATGGTGACGATGAGTTCTATTATGGGCTAATCGTTATAATGGGGTTCTAACAGATTTACTTATGGATTTCTATAGTTAATTTATTCCGATACCTTAGTGTGTGGTGATTGATTGATATCCTGGTATTAGTTGTTCTTATTCGTCTTATGTGCGTAGCTAAAATATAAGATATCATGTTAATCTCTATTGAAGTGACAGTGAATATAGAGGTTAGAACTTGTCATGCTAGCATAGGTTCATGTATTTATTATGCATGATTCGTAGGTAATTTTAACCATCTTACTTGCCCTATGTAATCACGATAGATAACTTGCGCATTAAACCGTTATGTTTTCAATTCTTATAGACATATAAGGACTAAGCATAATTGGTGTCTATTCAACTTCTATCTCTTTTTTAGATGCTTGGTAGTAGGGTATTCGTACAACGAAAGTTGGCATTTACTAGTTTCGTGTTATCTGATTAGTGTCATCACCATCACATGCTAAGGTTAATAAAAATGACTTGGAATGAAGTAGTAATGAAGTTAGAATTCCATGTTTGTCATATATAGTAATTCAACCTCAATTCTCTTAGTTAATATTATTTAGTATAATCTCCTAGTTTAATAAAAACCCAATTTGTTATTTGTCTTAGCATTGAGCAATAACCATACATTGTTGCATAGGTGCATAAATTGAACTTAATTTAAACCAGTCTTTGTGGGAATGAATCTAATTTATATCTTATACTACTTGTGAATGCGTATACTTGCGTGAATATTAGCGCGTGTTTTCGCCCTAATAATTGCCTCACAATATAAGAAATTTGTTAAAAAGATGAGTATGAAAATGTTTCACATTCACATAAGCATGGTAGCTGCCACTGAGGAAATGAATAGATTATCAAAAGTATGGCAACCGGAAAATTATTTAGAATATTATATGAGCGTATATATATTTTAAGCAATAATATGAATTCTCGTGAGTTGTATATTTATTCTCTTGTGTGGCAATTTGATTCTAATGGATTGCGTATGTGTACGAATATTTAGATATGAGAATTTTGTGCTTAGACGATTAGATAAAATTGAGATAGTGATAAATTATATATTTCAAAATTTTAGTTGCATAAAAATTTAATTATTTGCATGCTTAAATGGTTTATTGTTCAATCATTTAATCTCAGAAAATTCCTTTTAAAAACATATTTTTGCTCAAAAATTTTGATATTACTTTTATATATTTTTTAATATTCTAAAGTATTTTATGGTATAATTTTTATGATTTATGAAATTATAAATTATTTACTAAAAATCTTTCTTTTAAATAATGCAATAAATTTTAGAATAAAAGTTATTGGATTACTATAGTACATTTGCATGAAAGTTCTTGCACAAAAGATACTAAGGCAATGATTGACATTTCACACCCCACTAACTCATTTTTACCAACCAAAAGACTTGTTTACCCTTGCATGCATTAGTTCTCAAGCTTGGAAAAAGGATACAATTGACCTTTATCAATTACACTACCAATCTAACCATTTAAAAGACTAAAGATCAAGTGAGTGTTATCATTTCCACTCACCACCACATTTTCACTTCACCACTCCCTCCTTATTCCATTCGGTCGAGAGCAAAACACTCCCCCCCTTCTCTCATTTTCTTTCATTTCTCAATCCAAACCAAGCTAAAAATCTTGTTCACCTTGTAATATTTCTTTGATATTTGGAAGTTCTTGCAAATTTGAGGTAAGCTTATTAAGTGCATGATGTGTTCTTGGAGCCAAAGGTTTAGACTTTGATTCTCATGAATCTAAGGTCTAAAATCATGTTGGCTTATAGACATGAACTGGATATGGTCTTGGAGAAGTGTTTTACTTCTATTTTCCAAGTCATAATCTTGTTCATAAACATTTGGTAATGATTTCTTAAGAGCCAAATATTTAGAGTGGTGATCTTGAGAAGTTTTTATGAAAAATGACCATGCATGTTGTTTTTGAAAGACTTGCTCCTTAAAATGTTGTTTAAACTCTTTCATGCCATGTTTTATTCAAGATATATTAAGTTCTAGCACTTTCATGTTGGATTTAGCACTTGCATGTTGGATTTAGCACTTGCATGTCGATTTACATGTGATTATTGAAGTAAAAACCATACTTGATGATTTTGTGCCTTGGTACTTGATTTTTATTTGATGCATTATTTGGTTTATGTTATAAAAATGATAGATGAAGTATTCCATGATAATAAGTTATTATATTCCGTAGATATCACGTGATTATTTTGAATATATAGTTCAAATTTTTGCTTAAAAACTCGAAGATATGAAATTACTATTGTAGTTTTTCTTTTAACTACTTGATAATCAATTTTTGTGTTAAATAAAATATAATTAGACCTTGTATACTAGAATTCAGTAGGTATTAGTACATCATAGTACTTGGTTGTTGATTTGTTGTTTGGTTTTGGTTGTTAAGAAGGGAGTTAAGGTGGAAGGAGATGCATTAGAAACTTAGTGGCAGATTTTGCACCATAAGTTTAGGATGTTTTAGGTATGCATTGGTGAGGCCTTGATAGGCCCGAACTCAGTAGAGTTAGTAATTGGTATATACTTGAGTCCAGTAGCTTTATTTTAAATAAAAACATGTATTTGGGTAGGTGCACAAGCACAAAACCGAGAGGAGCCCAAAACAGGGCAGATTTGGTGTAAGTCCATATTTGAGCCATTATAATCATGCTTTAAGTTAGTAATTTATTTGGCCTTGGTTTATATGAGTGTAATGAAGTCTTAGGAAGCTTATCAAGCCATTAAAATCAATAAATGAACAAGATAAGTGAGTATTAAGTTGATAAAATCAGGGCAGTTTTGGAAATCAGGGGAGGCAGATTTGTGTCAACTTCCACTTAAGGCCTAAGGAGGCCCGAGTGAGGTCTTTGAGTCATTACAACTTTGAGAGTCATTTAGAGTCTTAATAACCTTTTAGATTTGGTTTGGAGTGCAAGAACAAGGTGGAGATACCCCATTTCCACCAAAACACCTGAGAGTCACCATTAGAGTTGCATTTGAAATTTGAGAAGAGTGCATTACATTTGTGTGTCTTTTGTGTGAGGACTTGATGTAAAACCAAGTTTGAGAGTTATTATTATGTCATAAAAGTTTTTGGGAGTCAGAATTTAGTAGAGGCTTAAGATGGAAATGAATATTTCTTCCAAGGCATGCAAGGGGTGCCAAAGTGAGCATTCGGGAAAGTTTAGTATGTGCATTGGTTTTGTAAGTCATTTGAAGTGAGGCCTAAATGTGTCTTATAATTTCTATGTTGAGTTGAGGTCATTAGAAGTAAAGTAGGAGTGTTGGTAATAATGCTTGTGTGTGACTAGGTTAATTGCATAAGGATCTAGAATAGCGAATATAGTAGAAGTATGCACTGTTAACTAGATAATAATTGCCATGCCATTTCGTGTTTATGTGTTTATGTGGAATGTTGATGCATAATTAATTGTAAATAATTAAGTTTATATGGATATATATATATATATATACTAGTTAATAGGGTAGGCATATATATATTAGAAGCTTATAATTAGTAATGAGTTAAGGTATAATTAGTAATGAGGTCTAATATTATGTGTAGGTTCCGGATCTAAGAAAAGGAAGACTCATGCCATTAAGATAGAGTAATTTCCAAATATAATTAGAAGGCAAGTACTTCTGATCCTTTTATTGTATTGCAAATATTCCTATCCTCGATTCGTAAATTACTACAAATACTTTTGATCGTATCTTATGATGATTGCCATGCTTTTACCCGCAACTTATAAATATTACAAATGCTTTTATTTTCAACTTACAACCTTGCTAGTGCTTTATCCTTGATATATTCCTTGTTCCATTGATTCCATTTGACCTTTGACCTACGATTAACTAGTGATAACCTAGAACCCTTTTGATCATTACCGATAGTTGTTGTTACAATACCCTCCCTGACATCTATGTTATAAAATGAATGATTGTTTAAAAATAAAATAAATGTTTTATTGATTTAGTGGATTGGACTTAGACGCAGGTCCTTTCCACACTTATTGATAGGCTGAAATGTTGCCAAGGGATCCCATTATATTTGAGAACCCAGCGCGGTTCAGGATTACTTCGCGACTGATCACCGGCTGTAATCTATAGCGTCCTAAAATGAATTTTGAAGTCATTTTGATTATAAATGTTTATAACATGTTGCCATGATGCCATTATTCTATATACCATATTTCATGTTGTTATTATGCCTTTATGATATGATTTCTGCTATTAATACCATTGATACCATCCATCTGTCTCTTCAAATTATGCTCTCCTGATTATGAGATTATACCATGTGTTGTTGGAAATGTTTAGTAATTGTTGAGCACTTTAGCTCATTTTCTTCTATTTAATCCTGATCTATAGCTAGCAAGTATGGTTCGTACCAAGCAGACCGCCCGTAAGTCAACCGGTATGCAAGCTAAAGACTATGTGAGGGCTTAGGTTGTTTTAACAACCTAGAAGGACGTGAGCGACTATCATATATTATGTAATAGATAGAAGGGTTGTTCCGTACTCAAAACCTGTAGCAATTCTGGTATTTCTATTTTGTTGGGATTATAATCTAATTACGATTATCTTTTATATTTTATTAATATGTAATTTTATTTATGGGTTAATATCTGGCTTGTGTGTGTGTATATGTTTGGGGCGTGACAAAAAGTGAATAAAAAACTGGAAATTGTGAAAGAAGAACTAGAGCTGCAACTTGTGAGCCTAGAATTAGTTAGGCAAGAAAATGAATATCTTAAAAACAAAATAAAATGTGTAAAGGAGATAGAGACTTTACAAAGAAGAAGAATGTGCCCAACACTGCTTGGGTAGCTAAAAACACTTAAACCTCATTGTGTGCAGGGCAAGAAGAATAAAGTCATGTGGATCATTGATAGTGAATGTTCCAGGCACATGATAGGTGATAAAGCCCTGTTATCACAGTTTGAGGAGATGGTTGGCCCTTTTGTGACCTTTGGAGACAATAACAGGGGATTCACAATGGGATATGGCAATTTGGTTTGTGAAAGTGTTGTCATTCAAGATTTGGCACTGGTTGGAGGTCTTAAGGTTAATCTTCTAAGTGTCAATTAATTTACTGATAAAGGTTTTAGAGTTACATTTGACAAAGAAGATTACTCAATTATAAACAAAAAGAATGGTGAAATTTCTCTCAAATGAGTAGGACAAGGAAGCATGTTTATTGCAGACTTGAACTCAGCAAACAAGAACAAAGTGTGTTGCTTCCACACTAAGGAATCAAGTGAACAAAGCAGACTTTGGCACCAAAAGCTCTCACACCTAAACTTCAAAGCAATCAACACTCTTGTGAAAAGAGAATTGGTGAGAGACATGTAACGACCGAGAAATTACGCTTGTATTATATTATAATAATAATAAATTATGTATATTATTATGTGATTAAATGTGTTAAGTCGTTGAACCCTAACTGCTATGTGTTATGTGTTGGTTGTTTTGATCCAAATGTGTTTTGAATATTTATTGAGCGTTCTATCGTCAGTTATATATATTATATCAAAACCTGTACAGCTCAAAACTATGTTTTAAAAGCCCGTATTTCAAACAAAATCATTGGCCCTATTTTGCCAAAAATGCCCTATACCGTATCGCTATTCTGAACCCCTGGACGTTTTACAAATTGACCTTTTTCGCGAAAAACGACTTTTCCGGACCCCTTCCGGTACCAAAAACCCCACAAAAATCACATTCTTATTTTTATATGATTATGAAATTATCATATATCATTTTTCTTTGTATTTTTGTATTTTTCACAATTTTTGGGAATTTTTAGTATTTATTTTGTATTTATTGGATATTTAAAAATTCATTATTAATACCCAAAAATTATAAAAATTGGGGCCAAATATTTTTATTAGGAGTGTAATTAGACCCTTAATTTTACTTAGGGGTATTATTTTCATAAATATAAATACCTGAATTACTATTAATTAAATCAGTTAATTATAATTAAAAATCAGAAAATAAAAAGAAAATCAGAAAAGGGAATTAGGGTTAGGGTTTGTGAAGAACAGAGCAGGAGGATCAAAGGCGATTTTGATCGTGATTCCGGAGTCCAAATCGAGCGTGTGAGTATTCGTTTTGAAGCTTATGATCTCTAGTTTTCAATTATGTAATTGTTTTTCGTGTTTGATTGATTGAATAGAAATTTATATTTTCGGGTTTAATTCTTGAATTCGGGTTTTGATTTCTGTGGATTGTTTGATGATTCTGTTAGCATAGTCGTGTAGATCGTCGTTTTTCCTGTCGATTGGTACCGGGTTTGTGTTTGTTGATGTCCGTTTCGAGCTCGCCGGAGTTTAGCCGTCGCCGCCGCGTTTCTTCGTTTTCCGGCTGCTGTGTCGATGAACGAGGAAGGAGAATTAGAAGGGAACGACGTGTGATTTCTGTGGAACAAGAACGGGGAAGAACGTGCCTGGAAATCGAACGTTTTGGCCATGTTTTTCGTCTCGCCGGAATCAGTCCGCCGGCGTCGGATTCTGGAATTACAGCCGGTGTTCTTCCCGACCCGTTTGGGTTGGGGACGACCCGGTTGCAACCCGGTTTCGACCCGGGTTTGATCCTAAAAACCCTAATCTGAAAACCTGTGTTGTGTTTCTGATATATTAATTATTAATTATATTTTCTAAAATCAGAAAATCAGTTTTAAAAATTCTAATAATTAATTAAAAATTAGTTTTATATTCTGAAAAATAGTATTATTAATTTCTAAATTATTTTATTAATTTATAAATTCGAATTTAATTATTTAATTAATTATTTAATTATTTATCTAATTATTTATTAGTTATCTAATTAATTAATAATTAGGTAATTAATTAATAATTAGGTAATTAATTAATAAATAAGGATTAAAAATAATTAAATAATATGATTAATAATTCGATAATTAGTTATTATTACGAGTAATGATTCGATAATGAGAATTATTATTCGAGCGATAGTTATTCGAATAATATTGTAGTGATTATTTGTATCGTATAATTAAATACCGATAATTAATTGATTAACGAATCGTATAAGTTTCAGTAATAATGTAATAGTTCGATAATTATGTGAGGATTGCGAGTAGCTCATATTTATACGAGTAATTAATCGTTGAGTTAGATTATAATTCGAGCACATAGTAGATATTCGATAAATAGCGTATCCGTTAATAGAATCGATTGATTATTTGTAAATAATCGATCTAATCGAAGAAATATCGATAAGTTATAAATATTATAATAAATTGTGATTAATCCTGATAATTAAAGATTTATTATTTTAGATTATTAAATAAGCAATTATTAATTATTTATTAGTTATTTATTTATTCAATATTTAAAAAGTGATTAATTATTTCGATAATTAATCACATAATTTTTAATAAATCGTAACTTCTTCATTTTAACTCCAAAAATTATAAAAAAATTATTTTTGACTTTAATTTTTCTTAAATAATTATGTAAAAATTATTTTAGGATTTAAAAGGATTGTAATAATTATTTATAATGAATAATAAATTAAATCATCCGTATTTACTTCATAACAATTCAACCGTTAGTCCGATTTGAGTGAAACGAAGACCTCTAGACTCAGAAAAATGAGACAAATCCAATAAAAATGGTTGTAAGTTATAATTTCTTCTGAAAAAGAGTGGTTTGGTGATAATTGATAGTTCGTAGGTCCTAGTAGGGATATAATTGAACCGAATAAATCCCGAAAAATTATAATAAAATCAGATACGACTAGTAATGCAGGTATAAGCCCAGAATTGATTCTAAAAATAATTATAAATCTAGAGATTAATTATGTGCTTTACGTGCTACGTGCTTTATGTGATTATATGAATAGATGTGCTGTATAAATGTATGTATATATATATATATATGCGAGTCAGATAGAAACGCATGGGTAGACTGATAAGGTTGCGTGATATCAATTCAAGATACACGTATGTAGTAAATTATCTAAACACCTATCTTTCCATGATTTGTTCAGTGTTAGCAAGGCAGAGCAAGCTAGGGTCAGAAGACAGTGAGTTAAACCAGGTTAAGTACGCGCAAGGCAAGTTTTTCCCCTATTCTAAATTCAGAATAGTGAATTATATTTCTTTTCTATCATATCAATTCTCTTTGATAATCATTGTTCATATACACTGTTGTCCATTTATTATTACTTGTTCCAGTTTCATTTCAATTCTTGATTTACCCAATTTATTGAATTCCCTGTTCATATTTCAATTCTTTTACCCTACATATATTCTGGTATATCCTGGTGTTGGGATATATCAATAGCATACCGATTGTTCCGGATGCTCAGCCTTGGACTGGATGGTTACTATAAAGGCTGGGTTTTTCCCAGACCATTAATTAATAGGCCATAGTTGCCTGAGTACTCCTTATGTTGGTTGGGTCTATGCAGTTGGGTATAGATCCGCACTATATTCTGACTGATCAGCAGATTATAGTGCATATGTTGGTTCTTGTTTCCAGTCTTGTTCATTTGACACTCGCCATCATTGGCAAATTATTATCATATACAGATACAGATGGTTGTTCAAACCAGCAGCTTATTAGTTCATTTATTTCTTTCTCTTTATAATATATATATATATTGTTGCAGGCTTGTTGAGCAATTTTGGCTCATTTCTTTTATTGTCACTCCTATTGTTTTACAGTTAAGGTAGAGAATGAAACCCATCAGAACCCGCATAGTCAAGAAGCGAGTCAAGCAGCGGGACCCTCTTATACCAAGAATGTTCCTTCCTATTCCCGAAGAGAGCTTTGAATTGCCAGATCAGGTGTAGCAGGATAAGTAGTAATGTTGGGTTGAATAAAAGTTTTGTGTAGTTTGAATAAAAGATTGCGTAGTGAAACTGTAGATAGAATAAAGTTTTGTAATAAAGAGAGTTCTTGAGATAGGTTTTATTTAGTTGGGTTTGTAATAAAGTGTAGTGCATGATTCTTGTTTCCAAACTCAACCCTTAAAAGATCCTGAGTAGTGATAGTTCGGGGTAATTATTATATTAATATTCCGCTTGTGCAGGTATAGTTGGTAATTGTTGTTAATAATGCCCCAAATCTATACCCCGGATTTGGAGGGTGTTATAGTTGGCATCAGAGCTTAGGATTGACCTTGGAAAACAAGAATGTTAGGGTTAAGATAAGATAGGAAAATAAGATAGGATGAGGGTAAGAGTGTTAGGAGTGTTTGTCTATGTGATTAGAAGTTATGAGTTATAGGATTGTGATTTGATTGTTTTGTGTTATTATTTTTATGTATATTAGATGGCTTCTTTATCATCATCTACGGAGAGGACCGAGACAGATCCAGTGGATGCACAGGTAGTAGCCCCAGTGTCAGAGCAGGTCTTACCTCCATTGCCACCTGAGCCAGCACCAGAGATACCACTTCCCCCGGAGGTACCAGGTTTTGCAGATTATTTTCCATACGTTGAGCCAGAGATACCAGATATTCCACCCTTAGAGTTTCCGATGTTTGATATTCCTGATATGGTTGATCTTCCGCAGTGGGAGGATTTAGAGCCTCAGATTCCTATGCCACCAGTTGAGATTCCAGAGATGCCACCGATGGAGCCAGAGGCAGAGCCGCCTGTGTATGCGCCTATGGAGCAGCCTGTCTTATTTCCTGCCCCATTAGCCATTTATGCACCTGTTCCAGGAGTGTATCAGTTTCCTCAGCCAGAGTTTATGGATGAGATCGTGGTAGATGGACCATTACCTTCTCGAGGTTCCAGCACTGATCTTCATGAGCATCATACCGTGACTTACCAGCGCTTTCAGGCAGAGAGGGAGGAGAGGATTAGATGGCAGAACCAGTGTAGAGAGATCCTTGGATTGTATGAGACACAGACGGATGGTCCTGTCAGAGCATTACGACCGAATTATATACTGAGAGATAGACTACATCATATTCACCGGGTTAGTTTTCAGCAGCTTACTGATTTGAGACAGCAGGATCTTAGTGCGGAGACAGCATATCGCAGAGCATTGGGACTTACCGAGGCAGTGCTAGAGGCAGTGCAGGAGGAATTGAGCCATGTACCACCAGGATTTTGAGATTAGCAGATCGATGAGTGCTGTATTATGTATATTTTGTAGATAGAGGCAGTATAGTATTGTATGAGTGTAGCTACTGACTCTGACTGATAGTAGTAGCAGTACGACTGTTATGTCATAGGTTTTTGTATCAAGCACTGACACCTGTAGCTGGTGTTCTACCTATATATATATATATGAGATAATCTTTTGCACGTTTTCTTTATTTTATTTCCAGTCATTTAAGCATTTACATTTATTTCAGTACCATTGCATATTTACAAATGTAGTTTTATTCACGATCATGTTGTAAAAAAAAAAAAAAATTTAAAACATATCATACTATTTTATCTATTCAGTCATTTAATAAGTTATTTTATTTTCTCAAATCGACTGTTTTAATATATGTTTAATATACTGTTATTAAATAAGATCCATTATTTATTTACCAGAAAAATGGCACCTAAGAGAAAAGCGCAGCCTGACTCATCGAATGGAAACACCGATGGCCAAAACAATAATAAACAGATGGATCAGATGTTTAATCTCATGCAACAGCAGATGTTGATGATGCAACAACAAATGCAGCAGCAGCAACAGCAGTTCCAGCAACAGATGTTACAGCAAGCCGCTCATCCAGGACATCAAATACCACCAGCAGCACCTACGACTAATTTCAAGCAATTTCAGTCGGTGAAGCCACCGGAATTTATGGGTTCCACAGATCCTACAAAAGCGAGGGCTTGGCTGAAAGAGATGGAAAAGGCTTTTTCGTTGGTAAAGGTTGAGGAAGAGCAGAAGATAGATTTCGCTAGCTATTTTCTAAAAGGCGAAGCTAATTACTGGTGGGAATCAAAGAAAGCTTTGGAAGAAGGTGTGGTGACCTGGAACAGATTCACTGATCTTTTCTTGGAGAAATATTTTCCTCGTTTTATGAAGAACCAGATGGAGATCAAGTTCCTGGAGCTGAAACAAGACAACTTATCGGTTGCGGATTATGAAACCAAGTTTACTGAATTGGCAAGGTTTGTTCCAGAGCAGGTGGATACGGACGAAAAGCGGGCCAAGAGATTTCAGCAAGGACTGAAACCATGGATTCGTAGCAGGGTAGCTGTGTTTGAATTGACAACTTATACGGCTGTTGTTCAGAAGGCTATGATTATTGAAGCAGAAAGCGAAGCAGCTCAGAAAGAGAAAGGACCAGGAAATTTTCAGAATCGTTTCAACAAAAGGTCGGGATTTCAAGCTCGGGGAAAAGTAAATTTCAAAAGGCCAGAGCAGAACAATCAGAGGATGGGAAATCGACTACCTGCCCCAACTCAGCAAAGGCTTATTCGACCGCTTATACCTGATAGTAGAACGTGTGGTAGAAAGCATACAGGAGTTTGCAACAAACTAAATGTTACGTGTTTCAAGTGCAAGCAAAGGGGACACTATTCTGGAGAATGTCCAATGGGAAAAGCAGAAGTTACTTGTTTCCAATGTGGGAGAAAAGGACATATCGCCAAAGACTGCAGAGGAATTGCAATGGCTGCCAGTATTCCAAGAATTTTAGCATTACCTCCACCTCCACTACCACAGCAAAATCAGCCCAGAGCAATAACTTTCAACATGTCAATGAAGGAAGCGGTACAGAGTCCGAATGTGGTTGCAGGTACACTCCCTGTAAATTCCGTAAATGCTTTAGTATTGATTGATTCAGGAGCTACTAGATCTTTTATTTCTGAAGCCTTTATCTCTAAGATAGATTGTGAGATTCAGTGGTTGGATGAAGTGTTAGTCATAAAATTAGCGAATAATGATCAGGTTGCAGTAGATCGAGTATGTCCGAGCTGTGATATTGAGATAGGGAGATGTCATTTTTCAGTTGATTTGATACCTTTTAGGTTAGGGGAGTTTGATATTATTTTAGGAATGGATTGGCTGTCTAGTAATAATGCTCAAATTGATTGTGCGAATAAGAGAGTGAAATTGCAAACTGAAGAAAATGAAACGGTAATATTTAAAGGTGAGAAGCAAAAGCAGAAATTCCTATCAATAATGCAGACGAGAAGATTGCTACGTCAAGGATGTCAAGCTTATTTAGCCTATGTACGGGATGTTGATAAGGGAAATTTGAAGATTGAAGATATTCCTGTAGTTTGTGAATTTCTTGATGTTTTTCCGGATGAATTACCAGGACTTCCACCAGATCGAGAAATCGAATTCACTATTGACTTGACGCCAGGGACTGAACCAATTTCGAAAGCTCCATATCGAATGGCACCTGTTGAAATGAGGGAATTAGCAAAGCAGTTGCAAGAACTTCTTGACAAAGGAATTATAAGGCCAAGTGTATCCCCATGGGGTGCGCCAGTATTGTTCGTGAAAAAGAAGGATGGTAGTATGCGACTGTGTATTGATTATCGTGAGCTGAACAAGTTAACTATCAAGAATAAATATCCTTTACCTCGCATTGATGATTTATTTGATCAACTAAAAGGAGCGGCATGGTTTTCGAAAATCGACCTACGATCAGGCTATCATCAGTTAAAGATCAAGGCCGAAGATATTCCAAAGACAGCGTTTAGAACAAGGTACGGACACTATGAATTTCTTGTGATGGCTTTTGGATTGACGAATGCACCTGCAGCGTTTATGGATTTGATGAATCGAATATTCAAGAAGTATTTGGATAAGTTTATCATCATATTTATTGATGACATCTTGATCTATTCAAAGACGGAAGAAGAGCATGCAGCGCATTTAAGAACGACATTGGAAATATTACGGAAGGAGCAGCTTTATGCAAAATTTTCCAAATGCGAATTTTGGTTGAAAGAAGTGCAGTTTTTAGGGCACATCATCAGCAGAGAAGGCATTCAAGTTGATCCAGCAAAGATTGAAGCCGTGTTGAATTGGGAAAGACCAAAGACGCCGACAGAGGTTCGAAGTTTCTTAGGTTTGGCAGGATATTATCGAAGATTTGTCAAAGATTTTGCGAAGATAGCTACACCGCTGACCAAGTTAACTCGACAAAGTGAAAAGTTCGAATGGAATAGTAAGTGTGAAGAAAGTTTTCAAGAGTTGAAGAATCGGTTGGTAACGGCACCAGTATTAGTACTGCCAGACGAGCAAGGAAATTTTGTTATTTACAGTGACGCTTCATATCGTGGTTTAGGATGTGTATTGATGCAACATGGTAACGTCATTGCATATGCGTCGAGACAACTTAAACCTCATGAACAGAAATATCCTACGCATGATCTGGAATTGGCAGCAATTGTATTTGCATTGAAGCTGTGGAGACATTATCTGTACGGTGAAAAATGTGAAATCTACACGGATCATAAAAGTCTGAAGTATATCTTCACGCAAAAGGAACTAAACATGCGACAACGTCGATGGCTGGAATTGATTAAAGATTACGATGTTACAATCAGTTATCATCCAGGAAAAGCAGATGTTATAGCAGATGCGCTAAGCAGAAAAGAAAGATTGAATCGGTTGACTTCATGCGAAGAATTGGCCAGGGAATTCGACAAATTGGAAATCGAAATTCGTATTCCTAATGAATCTGCAGAAACTATCTACACTATGACTTTCCAACCAGAATTGCTGGAAAAGATTCGCCGTTGTCAAGAAGAAGTGATGAGTCAAGACGATAACTTAACAGGAGAAGAGATTACAACTCAGAAAGATAATGAAGGAATTTTACGTTTTACGTCAAGAATCTGGATCCCTAACGTGGCAGAATTAAAAGAAGAAATTATGCGAGATGCGCACAATTCGAAGTATTCCATTCATCCAGGAAGCACGAAAATGTATCGCGATTTGAAGGAAAACTTTTGGTGGCCGAATATGAAGAAGGAGATAGCAGAATGGGTGAGTAAATGCTACACATGCCAGCGAGTTAAAGCAGAACACCAACGTCCGAGTGGGTTATTGCAACCATTAGACATTCCAGAATGGAAATGGGAACATTTAGCGATGGATTTTGTGGTAGGACTACCGAGGACTAGGGCAAATCATGATGCGATATGGGTAATCATTGACAGACTTACGAAGTCGGCACATTTTCTACCAATTAATGAAAGATTTTCGCTCGACAAATTAGTGCACATGTATCTCAAAGAAATTGTGATGCGTCATGGAGTACCAGTATCAATTGTATCGGATCGAGATCCTCGTTTCAATTCAAGATTTTGGAGACAATTCCAAGAATGTCTAGGAACGAAGTTGAATATGAGTACAGCTTATCATCCGCAAACTGACGGCCAAAGTGAAAGGACAATTCAAACGATTGAAGACATGCTACGAGTTTGTGCGATCGATTTTGAAGGCAGTTGGGATGAACATTTACCCCTAGTGGAATTTTCTTATAATAATAGCTATCACGCCAGTATTGGAATGCCACCGTATGAAGCATTATATGGGAGGAAATGCAGATCACCCGTGCATTGGGATGAAGTTGGAGAACGCAAGATTTTGGGTCCAGAATTAATTCAGCAGACAAAAGAAAAGATTAATCTTATTCGAAAATGAATCGAGGCAGCACAAAACAGACAAAGCAGATATGCAAACCAAGCCAGGAAGGATATGAACTATCAGGAAGGAGAACACGTATTGCTCAAAATATCGCCATGGAAAGGATTGACCAGATTTGGAAATAAAGGGAAATTGAAGCCACGATACGTTGGACCATTTGAGATTTTGAAGAAAATTGGGAAGGTTGCGTACGAGTTAGCTCTACCACCCTATATGCAGCACATTCACAACATATTTCATGTATCTATGCTTAAGAGGTATAATCCTGATACAAGGCATGTAATAGAGTATGAACCAGTAGAACTTCAGGCAGATTTGTCATATGTAGAACAGCCAATAAGAATTCTAGATAGGCAAGAGAGGGTATTAAGAAATAAGTCTGTGTCATTAGTGAGAGTTTTATGGAGAAACCCAGTGGTTGAAGAATCAACCTGGGAGCTTGAAAGTGAAATGCTAGAAAAGTATCCTCAGTTATTTGCATAATTAGATTCTGAGGACAGAATCTTGTTAAGGGGGGGAGAATGTAACGACCGAGGAATTACGCTTGTATTATATTATAATAATAATAAATTATGTATATTATTATGTGATTAAATGTGTTAAGTCGTTGAACCCTAACTGCTATGTGTTATGTGTTGGTTGTTTTGATCCAAACGTGTTTTGGAATATTTATTGAGCGTTCTATCGTCAGTTATATATATTATATCAAAACCTGTACAGCTCAAAACTATGTTTTAAAAGCCCGTATTTCAAACAAAATCATTGGCCCTATTTTGCCAAAAATGCCCTATACCGTATCGCTATTCTGAACCCCTAGACGTTTTACAAATTGACCTTTTTCGCGAAAAACGACTTTTCCGGACCCCTTCGGGTACCAAAAACCCCACAAAAATCACATTCTTATTTTTATATGATTATGAAATTATCATATATCATTTTTCTTTGTATTTTTGTATTTTTCACAATTTTTGGGAATTTTTAGTATTTATTTTGTATTTATTGGATATTTAAAAATTCATTATTAATACCCAAAAATTATAAAAATTGGGGCCAAATATTTTTATTAGGAGTGTAATTAGACCCTTAATTTTACTTAGGGGTATTATTTTCATAAATATAAATACCTGAATTACTATTAATTAAATCAGTTAATTATAATTAAAAATCAGAAAATAAAAAGAAAATCAGAAAAGGGAATTAGGGTTAGGGTTTGTGAAGAACAGAGCAGGAGGATCAAAGGCGATTTTGATCGTGATTCCGGAGTCCAAATCGAGCGTGTGAGTATTCGTTTTGAAGCTTATGATCTCTAGTTTTCAATTATGTAATTGTTTTTCGTGTTTGATTGATTGAATAGAAATTTATATTTTCGGGTTTAATTCTTGAATTCGGGTTTTGATTTCTGTGGATTGTTTGATGATTCTGTTAGCATAGTCGTGTAGATCGTCGTTTTTCCTGTCGATTGGTACCGAGTTTGTGTTTGTTGATGTCCGTTTCGAGCTCGCCGGAGTTTAACCGCCGCCGCCGCGTTTCTTCGTTTTCCGGCTGCTGTGTCGATGAACGAGGAAGGAGAATTAGAAGGGAACGACGTGTGATTTCTGTGGAACAAGAACGGGGAAGAACGTGCCTGGAAATCGAACGTTTTGGCCATGTTTTTCGTCTCGCCGGAATCAGTCCGCCGGCGTCGGATTCTGGAATTACAGCCGGTGTTCTTCCCGACCCGTTTGGGTTGGGGACGACCCGGTTGCAACCCGGTTTCGACCCGGGTTTGATCCTAAAAACCCTAATCTGAAAACCTGTGTTGTGTTTCTGATATATTAATTATTAATTATATTTTCTAAAATCAGAAAATCAGTTTTAAAAATTCTAATAATTAATTAAAAATTAGTTTTATATTCTGAAAAATAGTATTATTAATTTCTAAATTATTTTATTAATTTATAAATTCGAATTTAATTATTTAATTAATTATTTAATTATTTATCTAATTATTTATTAGTTATCTAATTAATTAATAATTAGGTAATTAATTAATAATTAGGTAATTAATTAATAAATAAGGATTAAAAATAATTAAATAATATGATTAATAATTCGATAATTAGTTATTATTACGAGTAATGATTCGATAATGAGAATTATTATTCGAGCGATAGTTATTCGAATAATATTGTAGTGATTATTTGTATCGTATAATTAAATACCGATAATTAATTGATTAACGAATCGTATAAGTTTCAGTAATAATGTAATAGTTCGATAATTATGTGAGGATTGCGAGTAGCTCGTATTTATACGAGTAATTAATCGTTGAGTTAGATTATAATTCGAGCACATAGTAGATATTCGATAAATAGCGTATCCGTTAATAGAATCGATTGATTATTTGTAAATAATCGATCTAATCGAATAAATATCGATAAGTTATAAATATTATAATAAATTGTGATTAATCCTGATAATTAGAGATTTATTATTTTAGATTATTAAATAAGCAATTATTAATTATTTATTAGTTATTTATTTATTCAATATTTAAAAAGTGATTAATTATTTCGATAATTAATCACATAATTTTTAATAAATCGTAACTTCTTCATTTTAACTCCAAAAATTATAAAAAAATTATTTTTGACTTTGATTTTTCTTAAATAATTATGTAAAAATTATTTTAGGATTTAAAAGGATTGTAATAATTATTTATAATGAATAATAAATTAAATCATCCGTATTTACTTCATAACAATTCAACCGTTAGTCCGATTTGAGTGAAACGAAGACCTCTAGACTCAGAAAAATGAGACAAATCCAATAAAAATGGTTGTAAGTTATAATTTCTTCTGAAAAAGAGTGGTTTGGTGATAATTGATAGTTCGTAGGTCCTAGTAGGGATATAATTGAACCGAATAAATCCCGAAAAATTATAATAAAATCAGATACGACTAGTAATGCAGGTATAAGCCCAGAATTGATTCTAAAAATAATTATAAATCTAGAGATTAATTATGTGCTTTACGTGCTACGTGCTTTATGTGATTATATGAATAGATGTGCTGTATAAATGTATGTATATATATATATATGCGAGTCAGATAGAAACGCATGGGTAGACTGATAAGGTTGCGTGATATCAATTCAAGATACACGTATGTAGTAAATTATCTAAACACCTATCTTTCCATGATTTGTTCAGTGTTAGCAAGGCAGAGCAAGCTAGGGTCAGAAGACAGTGAGTTAAACCAGGTTAAGTACGCGCAAGGCAAGTTTTTCCCCTATTCTAAATTCAGAATAGTGAATTATATTTCTTTTCTATCATATCAATTCTCTTTGATAATCATTGTTCATATACACTGTTGTCCATTTATTATTACTTGTTCCAGTTTCATTTCAATTCTTGATTTACCCAATTTATTGAATTCCCTGTTCATATTTCAATTCTTTTACCCTACATATATTCTGGTATATCCTGGTGTTGGGATATATCAATAGCATACCGATTGTTCCGGATGCTCAGCCTTGGACTGGATGGTTACTATAAAGGCTGGGTTTTTCCCAGACCATTAATTAATAGGCCATAGTTGCCTGAGTACTCCTTATGTTGGTTGGGTCTATGCAGTTGGGTATAGATCCGCACTATATTCTGACTGATCAGCAGATTATAGTGCATATGTTGGTTCTTGTTTCCAGTCTTGTTCATTTGACACTCGCCATCATTGGCAAATTATTATCATATACAGATACAGATGGTTGTTCAAACCAGCAGCTTATTAGTTCATTTATTTCTTTCTCTTTATAATATATATATATATATTGTTGCAGGCTTGTTGAGCAATTTTGGCTCATTTCTTTTATTGTCACTCCTATTGTTTTACAGTTAAGGTAGAGAATGAAACCCATCAGGAACCCGCATAGTCAAGAAGCGAGTCAAGCAGCGGGACCCTCTTATACCAAGAAGTGTTCCTTCCTATTCCCGAAGAGAGCTTTGAATTGCCAGATCAGGTGTAGCAGGATAAGTAGTAATGTTGGGTTGAATAAAAGTTTTGTGTAGTTTGAATAAAAGATTGCGTAGTGAAACTGTAGATAGAATAAAGTTTTGTAATAAAGAGAGTTCTTGAGATAGGTTTTATTTAGTTGGGTTTGTAATAAAGTGTAGTGCATGATTCTTGTTTCCAAACTCAACCCTTAAAAGATCCTGAGTAGTGATAGTTCGGGGTAATTATTATATTAATATTCCGCTTGTGCAGGTATAGTTGGTAATTGTTGTTAATAATGCCCCAAATCTATACCCCGGATTTGGAGGGTGTTATAGTTGGCATCAGAGCTTAGGATTGACCTTGGAAAACAAGAATGTTAGGGTTAAGATAAGATAGGAAAATAAGATAGGATGAGGGTAAGAGTGTTAGGATTGTTTGTCTATGTGATTAGAAGTTATGAGTTATAGGATTGTGATTTGATTGTTTTGTGTTATTATTTTTATGTATATTAGATGGCTTCTTTATCATCATCTACGGAGAGGACCGAGACAGATCCAGTGGATGCACAGGTAGTAGCCCCAGTGTCAGAGCAGGTCTTACCTCCATTGCCACCTGAGCCAGCACCAGAGATACCACTTCCCCCGGAGGTACCAGGTTTTGCAGATTATTTTCCATACGTTGAGCCAGAGATACCAGATATTCCACCCTTAGAGTTTCCGATGTTTGATATTCCTGATATGGTTGATCTTCCGCAGTGGGAGGATTTAGAGCCTCAGATTCCTATGCCACCAGTTGAGATTCCAGAGATGCCACCGATGGAGCCAGAGGCAGAGCCGCCTGTGTATGCGCCTATGGAGCAGCCTGTCTTATTTCCTGCCCCATTAGCCATTTATGCACCTGTTCCAGGAGTGTATCAGTTTCCTCAGCCAGAGTTTATGGATGAGATCGTGGTAGATGGACCATTACCTTCTCGAGGTTCCAGCACTGATCTTCATGAGCATCATACCGTGACTTACCAGCGCTTTCAGGCAGAGAGGGAGGAGAGGATTAGATGGCAGAACCAGTGTAGAGAGATCCTTGGATTGTATGAGACACAGACGGATGGTCCTGTCAGAGCATTACGACCGAATTATATACTGAGAGATAGACTACATCATATTCACCGGGTTAGTTTTCAGCAGCTTACTGATTTGAGACAGCAGGATCTTAGTGCGGAGACAGCATATCGCAGAGCATTGGGACTTACCGAGGCAGTGCTAGAGGCAGTGCAGGAGGAGTTGAGCCACTGTACCACCAGGATTTTGAGACCTAGCAGATCGATGAGTGCTGTATTATGTATATTTTGTAGATAGAGGCAGCATAGTATTGTATGACTAGTTGTATGAGTGTAGCTACTGACTCTGACTGATAGTAGTAGCAGTACGACTGTTATGTCATAGGTTTTTGTATCAAGCACTGACACCTGTAGCTGGTGTTCTACCTATATATATATATATGAGATAATCTTTTGCACGTTTTCTTTATTTTATTTCCAGTCATTTAAGCATTTACATTTATTTCAGTACCATTGCATATTTACAAATGTAGTTTTATTCACGATCATGTTGTAAAAAAAAAAAAAAAAATTTAAAACATATCATACTATTTTATCTATTCAGTCATTTAATAAGTTATTTTATTTCTCGAATCGACTGTTTTAATATATGTTTAATATACTGTTATTAAATAAGATCCATTATTTATTTACCAGAAAAATGGCACCTAAGAGAAAAGCGCAGCCTGACTCATCGAATGGAAACACCGATGGCCAAAACAATAATAAACAGATGGATCAGATGTTTAATCTCATGCAACAGCAGATGTTGATGATGCAACAACAAATGCAGCAGCAGCAACAGCAGTTCCAGCAACAGATGTTACAGCAAGCCGCTCATCCAGGACATCAAATACCACCAGCAGCACCTACGACTAATTTCAAGCAATTTCAGTCGGTGAAGCCACCGGAATTTATGGGTTCCACAGATCCTACAAAAGCGAGGGCTTGGCTGAAAGAGATGGAAAAGGCTTTTTCGTTGGTAAAGGTTGAGGAAGAGCAGAAGATAGATTTCGCTAGCTATTTTCTAAAAGGCGAAGCTAATTACTGGTGGGAATCAAAGAAAGCTTTGGAAGAAGGTGTGGTGACCTGGAACAGATTCACTGATCTTTTCTTGGAGAAATATTTTCCTCGTTTTATGAAGAACCAGATGGAGATCAAGTTCCTGGAGCTGAAACAAGACAACTTATCGGTTGCGGATTATGAAACCAAGTTTACTGAATTGGCAAGGTTTGTTCCAGAGCAGGTGGATACGGACGAGAAGCGGGCCAAGAGATTTCAGCAAGGACTGAAACCATGGATTCGTAGCAGGGTAGCTGTGTTTGAATTGACAACTTATACGGCTGTTGTTCAGAAGGCTATGATTATTGAAGCAGAAAGCGAAGCAGCTCAGAAAGAGAAAGGACCAGGAAATTTTCAGAATCGTTTCAACAAAAGGTCGGGATTTCAAGCTCGGGGAAAAGTAAATTTCAAAAGGCCAGAGCAGAACAATCAGAGGATGGGAAATCGACTACCTGCCCCAACTCAGCAAAGGCTTATTCGACCGCCTTATACCTGATAGTAGAACGTGTGGTAGAAAGCATACAGGAGTTTGCAACAAGCTAAATGTTACGTGTTTCAAGTGCAAGCAAAGGGGACACTATTCTGGAGAATGTCCAATGGGAAAAGCAGAAGTTACTTGTTTCCAATGTGGGAGAAAAGGACATATCGCCAAAGACTGCAGAGGAATTGCAATGGCTGCCAGTATTCCAAGAATTTTAGCATTACCTCCACCTCCACTACCACAGCAAAATCAGCCCAGAGCAAGAACTTTCAACATGTCAATGAAGGAAGCGGTACAGAGTCCGAATGTGGTTGCAGGTACACTCCCTGTAAATTCCGTAAATGCTTTAGTATTGATTGATTCAGGAGCTACTAGATCTTTTATTTCTGAAGCCTTTATCTCTAAGATAGATTGTGAGATTCAGTGGTTGGATGAAGTGTTAGTCATAAAATTAGCGAATAATGATCAGGTTGCAGTAGATCGAGTATGTCCGAGCTGTGATATTGAGATAGGGAGATGTCATTTTTCAGTTGATTTGATACCTTTTAGGTTAGGGGAGTTTGATATTATTTTAGGAATGGATTGGCTGTCTAGTAATAATGCTCAAATTGATTGTGCGAATAAGAGAGTGAAATTGCAAACTGAAGAAAATGAAACGGTAATATTTAAAGGTGAGAAGCAAAAGCAGAAATTCCTATCAATAATGCAGACGAGAAGATTGCTACGTCAAGGATGTCAAGCTTATTTAGCCTATGTACGGGATGTTGATAAGGGAAATTTGAAGATTGAAGATATTCCTGTAGTTTGTGAATTTCTTGATGTTTTTCCGGATGAATTACCAGGACTTCCACCAGATCGAGAAATCGAATTCACTATTGACTTGACGCCAGGGACTGAACCAATTTCGAAAGCTCCATATCGAATGGCACCTGTTGAAATGAGGGAATTAGCAAAGCAGTTGCAAGAACTTCTTGACAAAGGAATTATAAGGCCAAGTGTATCCCCATGGGGTGCGCCAGTATTGTTCGTGAAAAAGAAGGATGGTAGTATGCGACTGTGTATTGATTATCGTGAGCTGAACAAGTTAACTATCAAGAATAAATATCCTTTACCTCGCATTGATGATTTATTTGATCAACTAAAAGGAGCGGCATGGTTTTCGAAAATCGACCTACGATCAGGCTATCATCAGTTAAAGATCAAGGCCGAAGATATTCCAAAGACAGCGTTTAGAACAAGGTACGGACACTATGAATTTCTTGTGATGGCTTTTGGATTGACGAATGCACCTGCAGCGTTTATGGATTTGATGAATCGAATATTCAAGAAGTATTTGGATAAGTTTATCATTATATTTATTGATGACATCTTGATCTATTCAAAGACGGAAGAAGAGCATGCAGCGCATTTAAGAACGACATTGGAAATATTACGGAAGGAGCAGCTTTATGCAAAATTTTCCAAATGCGAATTTTGGTTGAAAGAAGTGCAGTTTTTAGGGCACATCATCAGCAGAGAAGGCATTCAAGTTGATCCAGCAAAGATTGAAGCCGTGTTGAATTGGGAAAGACCAAAGACGCCGACAGAGGTTCGAAGTTTCTTAGGTTTGGCAGGATATTATCGAAGATTTGTCAAAGATTTTGCGAAGATAGCTACACCGCTGACCAAGTTAACTCGACAAAGTGAAAAGTTCGAATGGAATAGTAAGTGTGAAGAAAGTTTTCAAGAGTTGAAGAATCGGTTGGTAACGGCACCAGTATTAGTACTGCCAGACGAGCAAGGAAATTTTGTTATTTACAGTGACGCTTCATATCGTGGTTTAGGATGTGTATTGATGCAACATGGTAACGTCATTGCATATGCGTCGAGACAACTTAAACCTCATGAACAGAAATATCCTACGCATGATCTGGAATTGGCAGCAATTGTATTTGCATTGAAGCTGTGGAGACATTATCTGTACGGTGAAAAATGTGAAATCTACACGGATCATAAAAGTCTGAAGTATATCTTCACGCAAAAGGAACTAAACATGCGACAACGTCGATGGCTGGAATTGATTAAAGATTACGATGTTACAATCAGTTATCATCCAGGAAAAGCAAATGTTGTAGCAGATGCGCTAAGCAGAAAAGAAAGATTGAATCGGTTGACTTCATGCGAAGAATTGGCCAGGGAATTCGACAAATTGGAAATCGAAATTCGTATTCCTAATGAATCTGCAGAAACTATCTACGCTATGACTTTCCAACCAGAATTGCTGGAAAAGATTCGCCGTTGTCAAGAAGAAGTGATGAGTCAAGACGATAACTTAACAGGAGAAGAGATTACAACTCAGAAAGATAATGAAGGAATTTTACGTTTTGCGTCAAGAATCTGGATCCCTAACGTGGCAGAATTAAAAGAAGAAATTATGCGAGATGCGCACAATTCGAAGTATTCCATTCATCCAGGAAGCACGAAAATGTATCGCGATTTGAAGGAAAACTTTTGGTGGCCGAATATGAAGAAGGAGATAGCAGAATGGGTGAGTAAATGCTACACATGCCAGCGAGTTAAAGCAGAACACCAACGTCCGAGTGGGTTATTGCAACCATTAGACATTCCAGAATGGAAATGGGAACATTTAGCGATGGATTTTGTGGTAGGACTACCGAGGACTAGGGCAAATCATGATGCGATATGGGTAATCATTGACAGACTTACGAAGTCGGCACATTTTCTACCAATTAATGAAAGATTTTCGCTCGACAAATTAGTGCACATGTATCTCAAAGAAATTGTGATGCGTCATGGAGTACCAGTATCAATTGTATCGGATCGAGATCCTCGTTTCAATTCAAGATTTTGGAGACAATTCCAAGAATGTCTAGGAACGAAGTTGAATATGAGTACAGCTTATCATCCGCAAACTGACGGCCAAAGTGAAAGGACAATTCAAACGATTGAAGACATGCTACGAGTTTGTGCGATCGATTTTGAAGGCAGTTGGGATGAACATTTACCCCTAGTGGAATTTTCTTATAATAATAGCTATCACGCCAGTATTGGAATGCCACCGTATGAAGCATTATATGGGAGGAAATGCAGATCACCCGTGCATTGGGATGAAGTTGGAGAACGCAAGATTTTGGGTCCAGAATTAATTCAGCAGACAAAAGAAAAGATTAATCTTATTCGAAAACTGAATCGAGGCAGCACAAAACAGACAAAGCAGATATGCAAACCAAGCCAGGAAGGATATGGACTATCAGGAAGGAGAACACGTATTGCTCAAAATATCGCCATGGAAAGGATTGACCAGATTTGGCAATAAAGGGAAATTGAAGCCACGATACGTTGGACCATTTGAGATTTTGAAGAAAATTGGGAAGGTTGCGTACGAGTTAGCTCTACCACCCATATGCAGCACATTCACAACAGTATTTCATGTATCTATGCTTAAGAGGTATAATCCTGATACAAGGCATGTAATAGAGTATGAACCAGTAGAACTTCAGGCAGATTTGTCATATGTAGAACAGCCAATAAGAATTCTAGATAGGCAAGAGAGGGTATTAAGAAATAAGTCTGTGTCATTAGTGAGAGTTTTATGGAGAAACCCAGTGGTTGAAGAATCAACCTGGGAAGCTTGAAAGTGAAATGCTAGAAAAGTATCCTCAGTTATTTGCATAATTAGATTCTGAGGACAGAATCTTGTTAAGGGGGGGAGAATGTAACGACCGAGGAATTACGCTTGTATTATATTATAATAATAATAAATTATGTGTATTATTATGTGATTAAATGTGTTAAGTCGTTGAACCCTAACTGCTATGTGTTATGTGTTGGTTGTTTTGATCCAAACGTGTTTTGGATATTTATTGAGCGTTCTATCGTCAGTTATATATATTATATCAAAACCTGTACAGCTCAAAACTATGTTTTAAAAGCCCGTATTTCAAACAAAATCATTGGCCCTATTTTGCCAAAAATGCCCTATACCGTATCGCTATTCTGAACCCCTAGACGTTTTACAAATTGACCTTTTTCGCGAAAAACGACTTTTCCGGACCCCTTCGGGTACCAAAAACCCCACAAAAATCACATTTTATTTTTATATGATTATGAAATTATCATATATCATTTTTCTTTTATTTTTGTATTTTTCACAATTTTTGGGAATTTTTAGTATTTATTTTGTATTTATTGGATATTTAAAAAATTCATTATTAATACCCAAAAATTATAAAAATTGGGGCCAAATATTTTTATTAGGAGTGTAATTAGACCCTTAATTTTACTTAGGGGTATTATTTTCATAAATATAAATACCTGAATTACTATTAATTAAATCAGTTAATTATAATTAAAAATCAGAAAATAAAAATAAAAAGAAAAGGAATTAGGGTTAGGGTTCTGTGAAGAACAGGGCAGCATAATCAATCGCGATTTTGATAGGTGATTCCGGAGTCCAAATCGAGCATGTAAGTAGTCAATTGAAGCTGGTGACTCGTAGTTTCTGATTATGCAACTATTTTTATTGTTTGATTAAGTGATTTTAATTTCATGTTTTCGGGTTTTAATCTTGAATTCGGGTTTCGATTTCTGGTTGATTGTTTGATGATTTCGTTGCCATGAGGATGTAGATCGTCGAATAGGGAGTCGTTTGGCACCGTGTTTCACTCGATTTGGTGTCCGTTTTAGCATCGCCGGAAAACGACGACGCCGCCAGCTGTTCGTGTTCGCCGGTCTGGTTCGACGGGGAGGAAGGACGAATGAAAGAGGAGGACGTCCCTGTGGTGTTTTCGGTGGAGAACGAAGCAAACCGCTTGGAACCGTGGTGTTTGGACGTGTTTTGGTTCGCCGGATTTTCACCGGAAAATTCCCAGCCGCCGGCGTCGGGTTTTCTGGGCAGCCAGGAGTGTTCTTCGCGACCTGGGTTCGACCCGGTTGCAACCCGGAAACGACCCGGTTTTGATCCCCAAAACCTGAACACCAATTCCCTGAATGTGTGTTTTGATTTATTAATTATTTATTTATATTTTAGTAAATCAAATCAGATTTTAAAAATTCTAATATTAATTAAAAATTAGTTCTAAATTCTGAAAAATAGTATTATTAATTTCTAAATTATTTTATTAATTTATAAATTCGAATTTAATTATTTAATTAATTATTTAATTATTTATCTAATTATTTATTAGTTATCTAATTAATTAATAATTAGGTAATTAATTAATAATTAGGTAATTAATTAATAAATAAGGATTAAAAATAATTAAATAATATGATTAATAATTCGATAATTAGTTATTATTACGAGTAATGATTCGATAATGAGAATTATTATTCGAGCGATAGTTATTCGAATAATATTGTAGTGATTATTTGTATCGTATAATTAAATACCGATAATTAATTGATTAACGAATCGTATAAGTTTCAGTAATAATGTAATAAGTTCGATAATTATATGAGGATTGCGAGTAGCTCGTATTTATACGAGTAATTAATCGTTGAGTTAGATTATAATTCGAGCACATAGTAGATATTCGATAAATAGCGTATCCGTTAATAGAAATCGATTGATTATTTGTAAATAATCGATCTAATCGAATAAATATCGATAAGTTATAAATATTATAATAAATTGTGATTAATCCTGATAATTAGAGATTTATTATTTTAGATTATTAAATAAGCAATTATTAATTATTTATTAGTTATTTATTTATTCAATATTTAAAAAGTGATTAATTATTTCGATAATTAATCACATAATTTTTAATAAATCGTAACTTCTTCATTTTAACTCCAAAAATTATAAAAAAATTATTTTTGACTTTGATTTTTCTTAAATAATTATGTAAAAATTATTTTAGGATTTAAAAGGATTGTAATAATTATCTTATAATTGAATAATAAATTGAATCATCAGTATTTACTTCATAACAATTCAACCGTTAGTCCGATTTGAGTGAAACGAAGACCTCTAGACTCAGAAAAATGAGACGAATCCAATAAAAATAGGTTGTAAGTTATAATTTCTTCTGAAAAAGAGTGGTTTGGTGATAATTGATAGTTCGTAGGTCCTAGTAGGGATATAATTGAGCCGAATAAATCCCGAAAAATTATAATAAAATCAGATACGACTAGTAATGCAGGTATAAGCCCAGAATTGATTCTAAAAATAATTATAAATCTAGAGATTAATTATGTGCTTTACGTGCTACGTGCTTTATGTGATTATATGAATAGATGTGCTGTATAAATGTATGTATATATATATATATGCGAGTCAGATAGAAACGCATGGGTAGACTGATAAGGTTGCGTGATATCAATTCAAGATACACGTATGTAGTAAATTATCTAAACACCTATCTTTCCATGATTTGTTCAGTGTTAGCAAGGCAGAGCAAGCTAGGGTCAGAAGACAGTGAGTTAAACCAGGTTAAGTACGCGCAAGGCAAGTTTTTCCCCTATTCTAAATTCAGAATAGTGAATTATATTTCTTTTCTATCATATCAATTCTCTTTGATAATCATTGTTCATATACACTGTTGTCCATTTATTATTACTTGTTCCAGTTTCATTTCAATTCTTGATTTACCCAATTTATTGAATTCCCTGTTCATATTTCAATTCTTTTACCCTACATATATTCTGGTATATCCTGGTGTTGGGATATATCAATAGCATACCGATTGTTCCGGATGCTCAGCCTTGGACTGGATGGTTACTATAAAGGCTGGGTTTTTCCCAGACCATTAATTAATAGGCCATAGTTGCCTGAGTACTCCTTATGTTGGTTGGGTCTATGCAGTTGGGTATAGATCCGCACTATATTCTGACTGATCAGCAGATTATAGTGCATATGTTGGTTCTTGTTTCCAGTCTTGTTCATTTGGCACTCGCCATCATTGGCAAATTATTATCATATACAGATACAGATGGTTGTTCAAACCAGCAGCTTATTGGTTCATTTATTTCTCTCTCTTTATAATATATATATATATATTGTTGCAGGCTTGTTGAGCAATTTTGGCTCATTTCTTTTATTGTCACTCCTATTGTTTTACAGTTAAGGTAGAGAATGAAACCCATCAGAACCCGCATAGTCAAGAAGCGAGTCAAGCAGCGGGACCCTCTTATACCAAGAGTGTTCCTTCCTATTCCCGAAGAGAGCTTTGAATTGCCAGATCAGGTGTAGCAGGATAAGTAGTAATGTTGGGTTGAATAAAGTTTTGTGTAGTTTGAATAAAAGATTGCGTAGTGAAACTGTAGATAGAATAAAGTTTTGTAATAAAGAGAGTTCTTGAGATAGGTTTTATTTAGTTGGGTTTGTAATAAAGTGTAGTGCATGATTCTTGTTTCCAAACTCAACCCTTAAAAGATCCTGAGTAGTGATAGTTCGGGGTAATTATTATATTAATATTCCGCTTGTGCAGGTATAGTTGGTAATTGTTGTTAATAATGCCCCAAATCTATACCCCGGATTTGGAGGGTGTTATAGTTGGCATCAGAGCTTAGGATTGACCTTGGAAAACAAGAATGTTAGGGTTAAGATAAGATAGGAAAATAAGATAGGATGAGGGTAAGAGTGTTAGGATTGTTTGTCTATGTGATTAGAAGTTATGAGTTATAGGATTGTGATTTGATTGTTTTGTGTTATTATTTTTATGTATATTAGATGGCTTCTTTATCATCATCTACGGAGAGGACCGAGACAGATCCAGTGGATGCACAGGTAGTAGCCCCAGTGTCAGAGCAGATCTTACCTCCATTGCCACCTGAGCCAGCACCAGAGATACCACTTCCCCCGGAGGTACCAGGTTTTGCAGATTATTTTCCATACGTTGAGCCAGAGATACCAGATATTCCACCATTAGAGTTTCCGATGTTTGATATTCCTGATATGGTTGATCTTCCGCAGTGGGAGGATTTAGAGCCTCAGATTCCTATGCCACCAGTTGAGATTCCAGAGATGCCACCGATGGAGCCAGAGGCAGAGCCGCCTGTGTATGCGCCTATGGAGCAGCCTGTCTTATTTCCTGCCCCATTAGCCATTTATGCACCTGTTCCAGGAGTGTATCAGTTTCCTCAGCCAGAGTTTATGGATGAGATCGTGGTAGATGGACCATTACCTTCTCGAGGTTCCAGCACTGATCTTCATGAGCATCATACCGTGACTTACCAGCGCTTTCAGGCAGAGAGGGAGGAGAGGATTAGATGGCAGAACCAGTGTAGAGAGATCCTTGGATTGTATGAGACACAGACGGATGGTCCTGTCAGAGCATTACGACCGAATTATATACTGAGAGAGAGACTACATCATATTCACCGGGTTAGTTTTCAGCAGCTTACTGATTTGAGACAGCAGGATCTTAGTGCGGAGACAGCATATCGCAGAGCATTGGGACTTACCGAGGCAGTGCTAGAGGCAGTGCAGGAGGAGTTGAGCCATGTACCACCAGGATTTTGAGACTTAGCAGATCGATGAGTGCTGTATTATGTATATTTTGTAGATAGAGGCAGTATAGTATTGTATGAGTGTAGCTACTGACTCTGACTGATAGTAGTAGCAGTACGACTGTTATGTCATAGGTTTTTGTATCAAGCACTGACACCTGTAGCTGGTGTTCTACCTATATATATATATATGAGATAATCTTTTGCACGTTTTCTTTATTTTATTTCCAGTCATTTAAGCATTTACATTTATTTCAGTACCATTGCATATTTACAAATGTAGTTTTATTCACGATCATGTTGTAAAAAAAAAAAAAAAATTTAAAACATATCATACTATTTTATCTATTCAGTCATTTAATAAGTTATTTTATTTCTCGAATCGACTGTTTTAATATATGTTTAATATACTGTTATTAAATAAGATCCATTATTTATTTACCAGAAAAATGGCACCTAAGAGAAAAGCGCAGCCTGACTCATCGAATGGAAACACCGATGGCCAAAACAATAATAAACAGATGGATCAGATGTTTAATCTCATGCAACAGCAGATGTTGATGATGCAACAACAAATGCAGCAGCAGCAACAGCAGTTCCAGCAACAGATGTTACAGCAAGCCGCTCATCCAGGACATCAAATACCACCAGCAGCACCTACGACTAATTTCAAGCAATTTCAGTCGGTGAAGCCACCGGAATTTATGGGTTCCACAGATCCTACGAAAGCGAGGAGCTTGGCTGAAAGAGATGGAAAAGGCTTTTTCGTTGGTAAAGGTTGAGGAAGAGCAGAAGACAGATTTCGCTAGCTATTTTCTAAAAGGCGAAGCTAATTACTGGTGGGAATCGAAAGAAAGCTTTGGAAGAAGGTGTGGTGACCTGGAACAGATTCACTGATCTTTTCTTGGAGAAATATTTTCCTCGTTTTATGAAGAACCAGATGGAGATCAAGTTCCTGGAGCTGAAACAAGACAACTTATCGGTTGCGGATTATGAGACCTAAGTTTACTGAATTGGCAAGGTTTGTTCCAGAGCAGGTGGATACGGACGAGAAGCGGGCCAAGAGATTTCAGCAAGGACTGAAACCATGGATTCGTAGCAGGGTAGCTGTGTTTGAATTGACAACTTATACGGCTGTTGTTCAGAAGGCTATGATTATTGAAGGCAGAAAGCGAAGCAGCTCAGAAAGAGAAAGGACCAGGAAATTTTCAGAATCGTTTCAACAAAAGGTCGGGATTTCAAGCTCGGGGAAAAGTAAATTTCAAAAGGCCAGAGCAGAACAATCAGAGGATGGGAAATCGACTACCTGCCCCAACTCAGCAAAGGCTTATTCGACCGCTTATACCTGATAGTAGAACGTGTGGTAGAAAGCATACAGGAGTTTGCAACAAACTAAATGTTACGTGTTTCAAGTGCAAGCAAAGGGGACACTATTCTGGAGAATGTCCAATGGGAAAAGCAGAAGTTACTTGTTTCCAATGTGGGAGAAAAGGACATATCGCCAAAGACTGCAGAGGAATTGCAATGGCTGCCAGTATTCCAAGAATTTTAGCATTACCTCCACCTCCACTACCACAGCAAAATCAGCCCAGAGCAATAACTTTCAACATGTCAATGAAGGAAGCGGTACAGAGTCCGAATGTGGTTGCAGGTACACTCCCTGTAAATTCCGTAAATGCTTTAGTATTGATTGATTCAGGAGCTACTAGATCTTTTATTTCTGAAGCCTTTATCTCTAAGATAGATTGTGAGATTCAGTGGTTGGATGAAGTGTTAGTCATAAAATTAGCGAATAATGATCAGGTTGCAGTAGATCGAGTATGTCCGAGCTGTGATATTGAGATAGGGAGATGTCATTTTTCAGTTGATTTGATACCTTTTAGGTTAGGGGAGTTTGATATTATTTTAGGAATGGATTGGCTGTCTAGTAATAATGCTCAAATTGATTGTGCGAATAAGAGAGTGAAATTGCAAACTGAAGAAAATGAAACGGTAATATTTAAAGGTGAGAAGCAAAAGCAGAAATTCCTATCAATAATGCAGACGAGAAGATTGCTACGTCAAGGATGTCAAGCTTATTTAGCCTATGTACGGGATGTTGATAAGGGAAATTTGAAGATTGAAGATATTCCTGTAGTTTGTGAATTTCTTGATGTTTTTCCGGATGAATTACCAGGACTTCCACCAGATCGAGAAATCGAATTCACTATTGACTTGACGCCAGGGACTGAACCAATTTCGAAAGCTCCATATCGAATGGCACCTGTTGAAATGAGGGAATTAGCAAAGCAGTTGCAAGAACTTCTTGACAAAGGAATTATAAGGCCAAGTGTATCCCCATGGGGTGCGCCAGTATTGTTCGTGAAAAAGAAGGATGGTAGTATGCGACTGTGTATTGATTATCGTGAGCTGAACAAGTTAACTATCAAGAATAAATATCCTTTACCTCGCATTGATGATTTATTTGATCAACTAAAAGGAGCGGCATGGTTTTCGAAAATCGACCTACGATCAGGCTATCATCAGTTAAAGATCAAGGCCGAAGATATTCCAAAGACAGCGTTTAGAACAAGGTACGGACACTATGAATTTCTTGTGATGGCTTTTGGATTGACGAATGCACCTGCAGCGTTTATGGATTTGATGAATCGAATATTCAAGAAGTATTTGGATAAGTTTATCATCATATTTATTGATGACATCTTGATCTATTCAAAGACGGAAGAAGAGCATGCAGCGCATTTAAGAACGACATTGGAAATATTACGGAAGGAGCAGCTTTATGCAAAATTTTCCAAATGCGAATTTTGGTTGAAAGAAGTGCAGTTTTTAGGGCACATCATCAGCAGAGAAGGCATTCAAGTTGATCCAGCAAAGATTGAAGCCGTGTTGAATTGGGAAAGACCAAAGACGCCGACAGAGGTTCGAAGTTTCTTAGGTTTGGCAGGATATTATCGAAGATTTGTCAAAGATTTTGCGAAGATAGCTACACCGCTGACCAAGTTAACTCGACAAAGTGAAAAGTTCGAATGGAATAGTAAGTGTGAAGAAAGTTTTCAAGAGTTGAAGAATCGGTTGGTAACGGCACCAGTATTAGTACTGCCAGACGAGCAAGGAAATTTTGTTATTTACAGTGACGCTTCATATCGTGGTTTAGGATGTGTATTGATGCAACATGGTAACGTCATTGCATATGCGTCGAGACAACTTAAACCTCATGAACAGAAATATCCTACGCATGATCTGGAATTGGCAGCAATTGTATTTGCATTGAAGCTGTGGAGACATTATCTGTACGGTGAAAAATGTGAAATCTACACGGATCATAAAAGTCTGAAGTATATCTTCACGCAAAAGGAACTAAACATGCGACAACGTCGATGGCTGGAATTGATTAAAGATTACGATGTTACAATCAGTTATCATCCAGGAAAAGCAGATGTTATAGCAGATGCGCTAAGCAGAAAAGAAAGATTGAATCGGTTGACTTCATGCGAAGAATTGGCCAGGGAATTCGACAAATTGGAAATCGAAATTCGTATTCCTAATGAATCTGCAGAAACTATCTACACTATGACTTTCCAACCAGAATTGCTGGAAAAGATTCGCCGTTGTCAAGAAGAAGTGATGAGTCAAGACGATAACTTAACAGGAGAAGAGATTACAACTCAGAAAGATAATGAAGGAATTTTACGTTTTACGTCAAGAATCTGGATCCCTAACGTGGCAGAATTAAAAGAAGAAATTATGCGAGATGCGCACAATTCGAAGTATTCCATTCATCCAGGAAGCACGAAAATGTATCGCGATTTGAAGGAAAACTTTTGGTGGCCGAATATGAAGAAGGAGATAGCAGAATGGGTGAGTAAATGCTACACATGCCAGCGAGTTAAAGCAGAACACCAACGTCCGAGTGGGTTATTGCAACCATTAGACATTCCAGAATGGAAATGGGAACATTTAGCGATGGATTTTGTGGTAGGACTACCGAGGACTAGGGCAAATCATGATGCGATATGGGTAATCATTGACAGACTTACGAAGTCGGCACATTTTCTACCAATTAATGAAAGATTTTCGCTCGACAAATTAGTGCACATGTATCTCAAAGAAATTGTGATGCGTCATGGAGTACCAGTATCAATTGTATCGGATCGAGATCCTCGTTTCAATTCAAGATTTTGGAGACAATTCCAAGAATGTCTAGGAACGAAGTTGAATATGAGTACAGCTTATCATCCGCAAACTGACGGCCAAAGTGAAAGGACAATTCAAACGATTGAAGACATGCTACGAGTTTGTGCGATCGATTTTGAAGGCAGTTGGGATGAACATTTACCCCTAGTGGAATTTTCTTATAATAATAGCTATCACGCCAGTATTGGAATGCCACCGTATGAAGCATTATATGGGAGGAAATGCAGATCACCCGTGCATTGGGATGAAGTTGGAGAACGCAAGATTTTGGGTCCAGAATTAATTCAGCAGACAAAAGAAAAGATTAATCTTATTCGAAAATGAATCGAGGCAGCACAAAACAGACAAAGCAGATATGCAAACCAAGCCAGGAAGGATATGAACTATCAGGAAGGAGAACACGTATTGCTCAAAATATCGCCATGGAAAGGATTGACCAGATTTGGAAATAAAGGGAAATTGAAGCCACGATACGTTGGACCATTTGAGATTTTGAAGAAAATTGGGAAGGTTGCGTACGAGTTAGCTCTACCACCCTATATGCAGCACATTCACAACATATTTCATGTATCTATGCTTAAGAGGTATAATCCTGATACAAGGCATGTAATAGAGTATGAACCAGTAGAACTTCAGGCAGATTTGTCATATGTAGAACAGCCAATAAGAATTCTAGATAGGCAAGAGAGGGTATTAAGAAATAAGTCTGTGTCATTAGTGAGAGTTTTATGGAGAAACCCAGTGGTTGAAGAATCAACCTGGGAGCTTGAAAGTGAAATGCTAGAAAAGTATCCTCAGTTATTTGCATAATTAGATTCTGAGGACAGAATCTTGTTAAGGGGGGGAGAATGTAACGACCGAGGAATTACGCTTGTATTATATTATAATAATAATAAATTATGTATATTATTATGTGATTAAATGTGTTAAGTCGTTGAACCCTAACTGCTATGTGTTATGTGTTGGTTGTTTTGATCCAAATGTGTTTTGAATATTTATTGAGCGTTCTATCGTCAGTTATATATATTATATCAAAACCTGTACAGCTCAAAACTATATTTTAAAAGCCCGTATTTCAAACAAAATCATTGGCCCTATTTTGCCAAAAATGCCCTATACCGTATCGCTATTCTGAACCCCTAGACGTTTTACAAATTGACCTTTTTCGCGAAAAACGACTTTTCCGGACCCCTTCGGGTACCAAAAACCCCACAAAAATCACATTCTTATTTTTATATGATTATGAAATTATCATATATCATTTTTCTTTGTATTTTTGTATTTTTCACAATTTTTGGGAATTTTTAGTATTTATTTTGTATTTATTGGATATTTAAAAATTCATTATTAATACCCAAAAATTATAAAAATTGGGGCCAAATATTTTTATTAGGAGTGTAATTAGACCCTTAATTTTACTTAGGGGTATTATTTTCATAAATATAAATACCTGAATTACTATTAATTAAATCAGTTAATTATAATTAAAAATCAGAAAATAAAAAGAAAATCAGAAAAGGGAATTAGGGTTAGGGTTTGTGAAGAACAGAGCAGGAGGATCAAAGGCGATTTTGATCGTGATTCCGGAGTCCAAATCGAGCGTGTGAGTATTCGTTTTGAAGCTTATGATCTCTAGTTTTCAATTATGTAATTGTTTTTCGTGTTTGATTGATTGAATAGAAATTTATATTTTCGGGTTTAATTCTTGAATTCGGGTTTTGATTTCTGTGGATTGTTTGATGATTCTGTTAGCATAGTCGTGTAGATCGTCGTTTTTCCTGTCGATTGGTACCGAGTTTGTGTTTGTTGATGTCCGTTTCGAGCTCGCCGGAGTTTAACCGCCGCCGCCGCGTTTCTTCGTTTTCCGGCTGCTGTGTCGATGAACGAGGAAGGAGAATTAGAAGGGAACGACGTGTGATTTCTGTGGAACAAGAACGGGGAAGAACGTGCCTGGAAATCGAACGTTTTGGCCATGTTTTTCGTCTCGCCGGAATCAGTCCGCCGGCGTCGGATTCTGGAATTACAGCCGGTGTTCTTCCCGACCCGTTTGGGTTGGGGACGACCCGGTTGCAACCCGGTTTCGACCCGGGTTTGATCCTAAAAACCCTAATCTGAAAACCTGTGTTGTGTTTCTGATATATTAATTATTAATTATATTTTCTAAAATCAGAAAATCAGTTTTAAAAATTCTAATAATTAATTAAAAATTAGTTTTATATTCTGAAAAATAGTATTATTAATTTCTAAATTATTTTATTAATTTATAAATTCGAATTTAATTATTTAATTAATTATTTAATTATTTATCTAATTATTTATTAGTTATCTAATTAATTAATAATTAGGTAATTAATTAATAATTAGGTAATTAATTAATAAATAAGGATTAAAAATAATTAAATAATATGATTAATAATTCGATAATTAGTTATTATTACGAGTAATGATTCGATAATGAGAATTATTATTCGAGCGATAGTTATTCGAATAATATTGTAGTGATTATTTGTATCGTATAATTAAATACCGATAATTAATTGATTAACGAATCGTATAAGTTTCAGTAATAATGTAATAGTTCGATAATTATGTGAGGATTGCGAGTAGCTCATATTTATACGAGTAATTAATCGTTGAGTTAGATTATAATTCGAGCACATAGTAGATATTCGATAAATAGCGTATCCGTTAATAGAATCGATTGATTATTTGTAAATAATCGATCTAATCGAAGAAATATCGATAAGTTATAAATATTATAATAAATTGTGATTAATCCTGATAATTAAAGATTTATTATTTTAGATTATTAAATAAGCAATTATTAATTATTTATTAGTTATTTATTTATTCAATATTTAAAAAGTGATTAATTATTTCGATAATTAATCACATAATTTTTAATAAATCGTAACTTCTTCATTTTAACTCCAAAAATTATAAAAAAATTATTTTTGACTTTAATTTTTCTTAAATAATTATGTAAAAATTATTTTAGGATTTAAAAGGATTGTAATAATTATTTATAATGAATAATAAATTAAATCATCCGTATTTACTTCATAACAATTCAACCGTTAGTCCGATTTGAGTGAAACGAAGACCTCTAGACTCAGAAAAATGAGACAAATCCAATAAAAATGGTTGTAAGTTATAATTTCTTCTGAAAAAGAGTGGTTTGGTGATAATTGATAGTTCGTAGGTCCTAGTAGGGATATAATTGAACCGAATAAATCCCGAAAAATTATAATAAAATCAGATACGACTAGTAATGCAGGTATAAGCCCAGAATTGATTCTAAAAATAATTATAAATCTAGAGATTAATTATGTGCTTTACGTGCTACGTGCTTTATGTGATTATATGAATAGATGTGCTGTATAAATGTATGTATATATATATATATATGCGAGTCAGATAGAAACGCATGGGTAGACTGATAAGGTTGCGTGATATCAATTCAAGATACACGTATGTAGTAAATTATCTAAACACCTATCTTTCCATGATTTGTTCAGTGTTAGCAAGGCAGAGCAAGCTAGGGTCAGAAGACAGTGAGTTAAACCAGGTTAAGTACGCGCAAGGCAAGTTTTTCCCCTATTCTAAATTCAGAATAGTGAATTATATTTCTTTTCTATCATATCAATTCTCTTTGATAATCATTGTTCATATACACTGTTGTCCATTTATTATTACTTGTTCCAGTTTCATTTCAATTCTTGATTTACCCAATTTATTGAATTCCCTGTTCATATTTCAATTCTTTTACCCTACATATATTCTGGTATATCCTGGTGTTGGGATATATCAATAGCATACCGATTGTTCCGGATGCTCAGCCTTGGACTGGATGGTTACTATAAAGGCTGGGTTTTTCCCAGACCATTAATTAATAGGCCATAGTTGCCTGAGTACTCCTTATGTTGGTTGGGTCTATGCAGTTGGGTATAGATCCGCACTATATTCTGACTGATCAGCAGATTATAGTGCATATGTTGGTTCTTGTTTCCAGTCTTGTTCATTTGACACTCGCCATCATTGGCAAATTATTATCATATACAGATACAGATGGTTGTTCAAACCAGCAGCTTATTAGTTCATTTATTTCTTTCTCTTTATAATATATATATATATTGTTGCAGGCTTGTTGAGCAATTTTGGCTCATTTCTTTTATTGTCACTCCTATTGTTTTACAGTTAAGGTAGAGAATGAAACCCATCAGAACCCGCATAGTCAAGAAGCGAGTCAAGCAGCGGGACCCTCTTATACCAAGAATGTTCCTTCCTATTCCCGAAGAGAGCTTTGAATTGCCAGATCAGGTGTAGCAGGATAAGTAGTAATGTTGGGTTGAATAAAAGTTTTGTGTAGTTTGAATAAAAGATTGCGTAGTGAAACTGTAGATAGAATAAAGTTTTGTAATAAAGAGAGTTCTTGAGATAGGTTTTATTTAGTTGGGTTTGTAATAAAGTGTAGTGCATGATTCTTGTTTCCAAACTCAACCCTTAAAAGATCCTGAGTAGTGATAGTTCGGGGTAATTATTATATTAATATTCCGCTTGTGCAGGTATAGTTGGTAATTGTTGTTAATAATGCCCCAAATCTATACCCCGGATTTGGAGGGTGTTATAGTTGGCATCAGAGCTTAGGATTGACCTTGGAAAACAAGAATGTTAGGGTTAAGATAAGATAGGAAAATAAGATAGGATGAGGGTAAGAGTGTTAGGAGTGTTTGTCTATGTGATTAGAAGTTATGAGTTATAGGATTGTGATTTGATTGTTTTGTGTTATTATTTTTATGTATATTAGATGGCTTCTTTATCATCATCTACGGAGAGGACCGAGACAGATCCAGTGGATGCACAGGTAGTAGCCCCAGTGTCAGAGCAGGTCTTACCTCCATTGCCACCTGAGCCAGCACCAGAGATACCACTTCCCCCGGAGGTACCAGGTTTTGCAGATTATTTTCCATACGTTGAGCCAGAGATACCAGATATTCCACCCTTAGAGTTTCCGATGTTTGATATTCCTGATATGGTTGATCTTCCGCAGTGGGAGGATTTAGAGCCTCAGATTCCTATGCCACCAGTTGAGATTCCAGAGATGCCACCGATGGAGCCAGAGGCAGAGCCGCCTGTGTATGCGCCTATGGAGCAGCCTGTCTTATTTCCTGCCCCATTAGCCATTTATGCACCTGTTCCAGGAGTGTATCAGTTTCCTCAGCCAGAGTTTATGGATGAGATCGTGGTAGATGGACCATTACCTTCTCGAGGTTCCAGCACTGATCTTCATGAGCATCATACCGTGACTTACCAGCGCTTTCAGGCAGAGAGGGAGGAGAGGATTAGATGGCAGAACCAGTGTAGAGAGATCCTTGGATTGTATGAGACACAGACGGATGGTCCTGTCAGAGCATTACGACCGAATTATATACTGAGAGATAGACTACATCATATTCACCGGGTTAGTTTTCAGCAGCTTACTGATTTGAGACAGCAGGATCTTAGTGCGGAGACAGCATATCGCAGAGCATTGGGACTTACCGAGGCAGTGCTAGAGGCAGTGCAGGAGGAATTGAGCCATGTACCACCAGGATTTTGAGATTAGCAGATCGATGAGTGCTGTATTATGTATATTTTGTAGATAGAGGCAGTATAGTATTGTATGAGTGTAGCTACTGACTCTGACTGATAGTAGTAGCAGTACGACTGTTATGTCATAGGTTTTTGTATCAAGCACTGACACCTGTAGCTGGTGTTCTACCTATATATATATATATGAGATAATCTTTTGCACGTTTTCTTTATTTTATTTCCAGTCATTTAAGCATTTACATTTATTTCAGTACCATTGCATATTTACAAATGTAGTTTTATTCACGATCATGTTGTAAAAAAAAAAAAAATTTAAAACATATCATACTATTTTATCTATTCAGTCATTTAATAAGTTATTTTATTTTCTCAAATCGACTGTTTTAATATATGTTTAATATACTGTTATTAAATAAGATCCATTATTTATTTACCAGAAAAATGGCACCTAAGAGAAAAGCGCAGCCTGACTCATCGAATGGAAACACCGATGGCCAAAACAATAATAAACAGATGGATCAGATGTTTAATCTCATGCAACAGCAGATGTTGATGATGCAACAACAAATGCAGCAGCAGCAACAGCAGTTCCAGCAACAGATGTTACAGCAAGCCGCTCATCCAGGACATCAAATACCACCAGCAGCACCTACGACTAATTTCAAGCAATTTCAGTCGGTGAAGCCACCGGAATTTATGGGTTCCACAGATCCTACAAAAGCGAGGGCTTGGCTGAAAGAGATGGAAAAGGCTTTTTCGTTGGTAAAGGTTGAGGAAGAGCAGAAGATAGATTTCGCTAGCTATTTTCTAAAAGGCGAAGCTAATTACTGGTGGGAATCAAAGAAAGCTTTGGAAGAAGGTGTGGTGACCTGGAACAGATTCACTGATCTTTTCTTGGAGAAATATTTTCCTCGTTTTATGAAGAACCAGATGGAGATCAAGTTCCTGGAGCTGAAACAAGACAACTTATCGGTTGCGGATTATGAAACCAAGTTTACTGAATTGGCAAGGTTTGTTCCAGAGCAGGTGGATACGGACGAAAAGCGGGCCAAGAGATTTCAGCAAGGACTGAAACCATGGATTCGTAGCAGGGTAGCTGTGTTTGAATTGACAACTTATACGGCTGTTGTTCAGAAGGCTATGATTATTGAAGCAGAAAGCGAAGCAGCTCAGAAAGAGAAAGGACCAGGAAATTTTCAGAATCGTTTCAACAAAAGGTCGGGATTTCAAGCTCGGGGAAAAGTAAATTTCAAAAGGCCAGAGCAGAACAATCAGAGGATGGGAAATCGACTACCTGCCCCAACTCAGCAAAGGCTTATTCGACCGCTTATACCTGATAGTAGAACGTGTGGTAGAAAGCATACAGGAGTTTGCAACAAACTAAATGTTACGTGTTTCAAGTGCAAGCAAAGGGGACACTATTCTGGAGAATGTCCAATGGGAAAAGCAGAAGTTACTTGTTTCCAATGTGGGAGAAAAGGACATATCGCCAAAGACTGCAGAGGAATTGCAATGGCTGCCAGTATTCCAAGAATTTTAGCATTACCTCCACCTCCACTACCACAGCAAAATCAGCCCAGAGCAATAACTTTCAACATGTCAATGAAGGAAGCGGTACAGAGTCCGAATGTGGTTGCAGGTACACTCCCTGTAAATTCCGTAAATGCTTTAGTATTGATTGATTCAGGAGCTACTAGATCTTTTATTTCTGAAGCCTTTATCTCTAAGATAGATTGTGAGATTCAGTGGTTGGATGAAGTGTTAGTCATAAAATTAGCGAATAATGATCAGGTTGCAGTAGATCGAGTATGTCCGAGCTGTGATATTGAGATAGGGAGATGTCATTTTTCAGTTGATTTGATACCTTTTAGGTTAGGGGAGTTTGATATTATTTTAGGAATGGATTGGCTGTCTAGTAATAATGCTCAAATTGATTGTGCGAATAAGAGAGTGAAATTGCAAACTGAAGAAAATGAAACGGTAATATTTAAAGGTGAGAAGCAAAAGCAGAAATTCCTATCAATAATGCAGACGAGAAGATTGCTACGTCAAGGATGTCAAGCTTATTTAGCCTATGTACGGGATGTTGATAAGGGAAATTTGAAGATTGAAGATATTCCTGTAGTTTGTGAATTTCTTGATGTTTTTCCGGATGAATTACCAGGACTTCCACCAGATCGAGAAATCGAATTCACTATTGACTTGACGCCAGGGACTGAACCAATTTCGAAAGCTCCATATCGAATGGCACCTGTTGAAATGAGGGAATTAGCAAAGCAGTTGCAAGAACTTCTTGACAAAGGAATTATAAGGCCAAGTGTATCCCCATGGGGTGCGCCAGTATTGTTCGTGAAAAAGAAGGATGGTAGTATGCGACTGTGTATTGATTATCGTGAGCTGAACAAGTTAACTATCAAGAATAAATATCCTTTACCTCGCATTGATGATTTATTTGATCAACTAAAAGGAGCGGCATGGTTTTCGAAAATCGACCTACGATCAGGCTATCATCAGTTAAAGATCAAGGCCGAAGATATTCCAAAGACAGCGTTTAGAACAAGGTACGGACACTATGAATTTCTTGTGATGGCTTTTGGATTGACGAATGCACCTGCAGCGTTTATGGATTTGATGAATCGAATATTCAAGAAGTATTTGGATAAGTTTATCATCATATTTATTGATGACATCTTGATCTATTCAAAGACGGAAGAAGAGCATGCAGCGCATTTAAGAACGACATTGGAAATATTACGGAAGGAGCAGCTTTATGCAAAATTTTCCAAATGCGAATTTTGGTTGAAAGAAGTGCAGTTTTTAGGGCACATCATCAGCAGAGAAGGCATTCAAGTTGATCCAGCAAAGATTGAAGCCGTGTTGAATTGGGAAAGACCAAAGACGCCGACAGAGGTTCGAAGTTTCTTAGGTTTGGCAGGATATTATCGAAGATTTGTCAAAGATTTTGCGAAGATAGCTACACCGCTGACCAAGTTAACTCGACAAAGTGAAAAGTTCGAATGGAATAGTAAGTGTGAAGAAAGTTTTCAAGAGTTGAAGAATCGGTTGGTAACGGCACCAGTATTAGTACTGCCAGACGAGCAAGGAAATTTTGTTATTTACAGTGACGCTTCATATCGTGGTTTAGGATGTGTATTGATGCAACATGGTAACGTCATTGCATATGCGTCGAGACAACTTAAACCTCATGAACAGAAATATCCTACGCATGATCTGGAATTGGCAGCAATTGTATTTGCATTGAAGCTGTGGAGACATTATCTGTACGGTGAAAAATGTGAAATCTACACGGATCATAAAAGTCTGAAGTATATCTTCACGCAAAAGGAACTAAACATGCGACAACGTCGATGGCTGGAATTGATTAAAGATTACGATGTTACAATCAGTTATCATCCAGGAAAAGCAGATGTTATAGCAGATGCGCTAAGCAGAAAAGAAAGATTGAATCGGTTGACTTCATGCGAAGAATTGGCCAGGGAATTCGACAAATTGGAAATCGAAATTCGTATTCCTAATGAATCTGCAGAAACTATCTACACTATGACTTTCCAACCAGAATTGCTGGAAAAGATTCGCCGTTGTCAAGAAGAAGTGATGAGTCAAGACGATAACTTAACAGGAGAAGAGATTACAACTCAGAAAGATAATGAAGGAATTTTACGTTTTACGTCAAGAATCTGGATCCCTAACGTGGCAGAATTAAAAGAAGAAATTATGCGAGATGCGCACAATTCGAAGTATTCCATTCATCCAGGAAGCACGAAAATGTATCGCGATTTGAAGGAAAACTTTTGGTGGCCGAATATGAAGAAGGAGATAGCAGAATGGGTGAGTAAATGCTACACATGCCAGCGAGTTAAAGCAGAACACCAACGTCCGAGTGGGTTATTGCAACCATTAGACATTCCAGAATGGAAATGGGAACATTTAGCGATGGATTTTGTGGTAGGACTACCGAGGACTAGGGCAAATCATGATGCGATATGGGTAATCATTGACAGACTTACGAAGTCGGCACATTTTCTACCAATTAATGAAAGATTTTCGCTCGACAAATTAGTGCACATGTATCTCAAAGAAATTGTGATGCGTCATGGAGTACCAGTATCAATTGTATCGGATCGAGATCCTCGTTTCAATTCAAGATTTTGGAGACAATTCCAAGAATGTCTAGGAACGAAGTTGAATATGAGTACAGCTTATCATCCGCAAACTGACGGCCAAAGTGAAAGGACAATTCAAACGATTGAAGACATGCTACGAGTTTGTGCGATCGATTTTGAAGGCAGTTGGGATGAACATTTACCCCTAGTGGAATTTTCTTATAATAATAGCTATCACGCCAGTATTGGAATGCCACCGTATGAAGCATTATATGGGAGGAAATGCAGATCACCCGTGCATTGGGATGAAGTTGGAGAACGCAAGATTTTGGGTCCAGAATTAATTCAGCAGACAAAAGAAAAGATTAATCTTATTCGAAAATGAATCGAGGCAGCACAAAACAGACAAAGCAGATATGCAAACCAAGCCAGGAAGGATATGAACTATCAGGAAGGAGAACACGTATTGCTCAAAATATCGCCATGGAAAGGATTGACCAGATTTGGAAATAAAGGGAAATTGAAGCCACGATACGTTGGACCATTTGAGATTTTGAAGAAAATTGGGAAGGTTGCGTACGAGTTAGCTCTACCACCCTATATGCAGCACATTCACAACATATTTCATGTATCTATGCTTAAGAGGTATAATCCTGATACAAGGCATGTAATAGAGTATGAACCAGTAGAACTTCAGGCAGATTTGTCATATGTAGAACAGCCAATAAGAATTCTAGATAGGCAAGAGAGGGTATTAAGAAATAAGTCTGTGTCATTAGTGAGAGTTTTATGGAGAAACCCAGTGGTTGAAGAATCAACCTGGGAGCTTGAAAGTGAAATGCTAGAAAAGTATCCTCAGTTATTTGCATAATTAGATTCTGAGGACAGAATCTTGTTAAGGGGGGGAGAATGTAACGACCGAGGAATTACGCTTGTATTATATTATAATAATAATAAATTATGTATATTATTATGTGATTAAATGTGTTAAGTCGTTGAACCCTAACTGCTATGTGTTATGTGTTGGTTGTTTTGATCCAAATGTGTTTTGAATATTTATTGAGCGTTCTATCGTCAGTTATATATATTATATCAAAACCTGTACAGCTCAAAACTATATTTTAAAAGCCCGTATTTCAAACAAAATCATTGGCCCTATTTTGCCAAAAATGCCCTATACCGTATCGCTATTCTGAACCCCTAGACGTTTTACAAATTGACCTTTTTCGCGAAAAACGACTTTTCCGGACCCCTTCGGGTACCAAAAACCCCACAAAAATCACATTCTTATTTTTATATGATTATGAAATTATCATATATCATTTTTCTTTGTATTTTTGTATTTTTCACAATTTTTGGGAATTTTTAGTATTTATTTTGTATTTATTGGATATTTAAAAATTCATTATTAATACCCAAAAATTATAAAAATTGGGGCCAAATATTTTTATTAGGAGTGTAATTAGACCCTTAATTTTACTTAGGGGTATTATTTTCATAAATATAAATACCTGAATTACTATTAATTAAATCAGTTAATTATAATTAAAAATCAGAAAATAAAAAGAAAATCAGAAAAGGGAATTAGGGTTAGGGTTTGTGAAGAACAGAGCAGGAGGATCAAAGGCGATTTTGATCGTGATTCCGGAGTCCAAATCGAGCGTGTGAGTATTCGTTTTGAAGCTTATGATCTCTAGTTTTCAATTATGTAATTGTTTTTCGTGTTTGATTGATTGAATAGAAATTTATATTTTCGGGTTTAATTCTTGAATTCGGGTTTTGATTTCTGTGGATTGTTTGATGATTCTGTTAGCATAGTCGTGTAGATCGTCGTTTTTCCTGTCGATTGGTACCGAGTTTGTGTTTGTTGATGTCCGTTTCGAGCTCGCCGGAGTTTAACCGCCGCCGCCGCGTTTCTTCGTTTTCCGGCTGCTGTGTCGATGAACGAGGAAGGAGAATTAGAAGGGAACGACGTGTGATTTCTGTGGAACAAGAACGGGGAAGAACGTGCCTGGAAATCGAACGTTTTGGCCATGTTTTTCGTCTCGTCGAAATCAGTCCGCCGGCGTCGGATTCTGGAATTACAGCCGGTGTTCTTCCCGACCCGTTTGGGTTGGGGACGACCCGGTTGCAACCCGGTTTCGACCCGGGTTTGATCCTAAAAACCCTAATCTGAAAACCTGTGTTGTGTTTTTGATATATTAATTATTTATTATATTTTCTAAAATCAGAAAATCAGTTTTAAAAATTCTAATAATTAATTAAAAATTAGTTTTATATTCTGAAAAATAGTATTATTAATTTCTAAATTATTTTATTAATTTATAAATTCGAATTTAATTATTTAATTAGTTATTTAATTATTTATCTAATTATTTATTAGTTATCTAATTAATTAATAATTAGGTAATTAATTAATAATTAGGTAATTAATTAATAAATAAGGATTAAAAATAATTAAATAATATGATTAATAATTCGATAATTAGTTATTATTACGAGTAATGATTCGATAATGAGAATTATTATTCGAGCGATAGTTATTCGAATAATATTGTAGTGATTATTTGTATCGTATAATTAAATACCGATAATTAATTGATTAACGAATCGTATAAGTTTCAGTAATAATGTAATATTTCGATAATTATGTGAGGATTGCGAGTAGCTCGTATTTATACGAGTAATTAATCGTTGAGTTAGATTATAATTCGAGCACATAGTAGATATTCGATAAATAGCGTATCCGTTAATAGAATCGATTGATTATTTGTAAATAATCGATCTAATCGAATAAATATCGATAAGTTATAAATATTATAATAAATTGTGATTAATCCTGATAATTAAAGATTTATTATTTTAGATTATTAAATAAGCAATTATTAATTATTTATTAGTTATTTATTTATTCAATATTTAAAAAGTGATTAATTATTTCGATAATTAATCACATAATTTTTAATAAATCGTAACTTCTTCATTTTAACTCCAAAAATTATAAAAAAATTATTTTTGACTTTGATTTTTCTTAAATAATTATGTAAAAATTATTTTAGGATTTAAAAGGATTGTAATAATTATTTATAATGAATAATAAATTAAATCATCCGTATTTACTTCATAACAATTCAACCGTTAGTCCGATTTGAGTGAAACGAAGACCTCTAGACTCAGAAAAATGAGACAAATCCAATAAAAATGGTTGTAAGTTATAATTTCTTCTGAAAAAGAGTGGTTTGGTGATAATTGATAGTTCGTAGGTCCTAGTAGGGATATAATTGAGCCGAATAAATCCCGAAAAATTATAATAAAATCAGATACGACTAGTAATGCAGGTATAAGCCCAGAATTTGATTCTAAAAATAATTATAAATCTAGAGATTAATTATGTGCTTTACGTGCTACGTGCTTTATGTGATTATATGAATAGATGTGCTGTATAAATGTATGTATATATATATATATATGCGAGTCAGATAGAAACGCATGGGTAGACTGATAAGGTTGTGTGATATCAATTCAAGATACACGTATGTAGTAAATTATCTAAACACCTATCTTTCCATGATTTGTTCAGTGTTAGCAAGGCAGAGCAAGCTAGGGTCAGAAGACAGTGAGTTAAACCAGGTTAAGTACGCGCAAGGCAAGTTTTTCCCCTATTCTAAATTCAGAATAGTGAATTATATTTCTTTTCTATCATATCAATTCTCTTTGATAATCATTGTTCATATACACTGTTGTCCATTTATTATTACTTGTTCCAGTTTCATTTCAATTCTTGATTTACCCAATTTATTGAATTCCCTGTTCATATTTCAATTCTTTTACCCTACATATATTCTGGTATATCCTGGTGTTGGGATATATCAATAGCATACCGATTGTTCCGGATGCTCAGCCTTGGACTGGATGGTTACTATAAAGGCTGGGTTTTTCCCAGACCATTAATTAATAGGCCATAGTTGCCTGAGTACTCCTTATGTTGGTTGGGTCTATGCAGTTGGGTATAGATCCGCACTATATTCTGACTGATCAGCAGATTATAGTGCATATGTTGGTTCTTGTTTCCAGTCTTGTTCATTTGGCACTCGCCATCATTGGCAAATTATTATCATATACAGATACAGATGGTTGTTCAAACCAGCAGCTTATTGGTTCATTTATTTCTCTCTCTTTATAATATATATATATATATATATTGTTGCAGGCTTGTTGAGCAATTTTGGCTCATTTCTTTTATTGTCACTCCTATTGTTTTACAGTTAAGGTAGAGAATGAAACCCATCAGAACCCGCATAGTCAAGAAGCGAGTCAAGCAGCGGGACCCTCTTATACCAAGAGTGTTCCTTCCTATTCCCGAAGAGAGCTTTGAATTGCCAGATCAGGTGTAGCAGGATAAGTAGTAATGTTGGGTTGAATAAAAGTTTTGTGTAGTTTGAATAAAAGATTGCGTAGTGAAACTGTAGATAGAATAAAGTTTTGTAATAAAGAGAGTTCTTGAGATAGGTTTTATTTAGTTGGGTTTGTAATAAAGTGTAGTGCATGATTCTTGTTTCCAAACTCAACCCTTAAAAGATCCTGAGTAGTGATAGTTCGGGGTAATTATTATATTAATATTCCGCTTGTGCAGGTATAGTTGGTAATTGTTGTTAATAATGCCCCAAATCTATACCCCGGATTTGGAGGGTGTTATAAGACATGCCAGCCTTGGAGTTTGTCCAAGATGAAGTTTGTGAAGCTTGTCAGAAAGGAAAGATGTTAAGATCAAGTCACAAAAGCAAGTCTGTGAATTCTATTAATACTCCCCTACAACCTATTCACATGGACTTATTTGGTCCTGTGAATGTCATGCCCATCTTTAAGAATAGATATGAACTAGTAATGGTGGATGCTACTCAAGATACACTTGGGTGGAATTTATGCATTCAAAAGATGAAACTCCACACACTATCATTGAACATATAATAAAGATTGAAAAACAGGCTGAAAATTAAAATTATGTGAAAAGGTTGAGAAGTGACAATGATACTGAGTTCAGAAATTTCATATCCAATGAATTCTGTAAATAGAAAGGCATCACTCGAGAGTTCTTAGCTCCAATAACACCTCAACGAAATGGTGTGGTTGAAAGAAAGGATAGAACCCTGGTTGAAGCTGCAAGGACAATGTTCCAGGATGCCAAGTTTCCAACTATCTTTTGGGAAGAAGCTGTTAACACAACATGTTACGCACAAAATAGATACTTGATAAACAAGAGCATTGGAAAGTCAACTTACTCAATCATGTCTAAGAAAAAGCCTACAGTTATACATCTTTGTGTGTTTGGAAGCAAATGCTTTGTGTCAAAAGACAACTCTGAGTATATTGGAAAATTTGATTCCAAAGTATTTAAAGCTATCTTTCTTTGTTATTCATTGGAAAAGACTTCCTACAGGGTCTAGGTGTTAGAGTAAAAGAAAACAATGAAGAGCACATATGTGACATTGGATGATAACAAGTATCCTGGCTTTGAACATCAAAATTTTCTAGATTTTGTTTACAGACTATTAAAAGCTCTCTATGGTTTGAAGCAAGCACCAAGAGCATGGTATGATACTTTATCAGAATTCTTGATCAATAATGGATTTACTAGAGGCACAATTGACAAACTTTATTCTACAAGCAACATGGTGATGACATAGTTCTAGTTCAAATCTATGTGAATGATATCATCTTTGGATCTTATTGTGCAAGACATTCCTGTACATAACAATACTAAGTCACCTTGAAAACCCTAAGTATAAGTTGTATTATAATCTTATTGTATTTTGTATTTGTATTTCTTGAGTTTGCAAAAATGCTAAGTAGATTAGATTTGAGGATTTTTCTATGAACATCCATCAAGCTAAGGAATAAACTCTGGAAGAAGATCAATCATGATCATGCCTCAGAGAGAAGTGTAGAAGCTTGGAGCTAAATAATGTTGTTCTAGAAAAAATAAAGTCAGATATCGACAATTTACAGATCAAGGAATATAGAGATGCATTTTGAGAAGTCAAAAGTGGCTTGTAAAGAAGTACCAAGATATATCGACAAGTCAATCTGCATGTAGATAACTGGAGATATCGACAAGTCAAAAAGTCCATATCGAGAACTGGAGATATTGATAAGTTAAAGTCTACTTATAGAGAACTGGAGATATCGACAAGTCAAAAGCTTATGTAGAGAACTGGAGATATCGACTAGTCATATGACTTATAGAGAACTAGAGATATTGACAAGTCCAAAGTTTATGTAGAGAACTAGATATATCGACAAGTCATTCTACTTTCAGAGAACTGGAGACCTCGACAAGTCATTACACTTATCGAGAAATACAGATATCAATAAGTTACTTTATTTATCGATATGTGACATCTCTACATAATAAAAGAGATCTCGACAAACAACTTCAAAATTCAAAATACATACAACTTGAAGATCCAAGATTATCAGTCAACAAACAATTCTATCACTGAATTGAAAAGCCTACAAATACATCTTGAAGAATGCAAGATGAAGGGCCAAGATAAATTATACAAAGAAGGATCACAGACATAGTAGATTCTATACAGATATGTTGCACTAGAAATAGAAATAGACAAATGAGCTTTAGAAAATATAATATTTTAGTGCAAGTTCTGTGAACTTTGCATGTTGATCTATAAAACATGTCACACATCCTCAGTTTAGTTGTAACAACCAGATCTAGACAATATTGTATGACATTCTCAAAACCTATGAGCTGGAAATGATGCAGAGAAAGTCACTGAAAGTGAGTCAAAGATATGTTGTGGATGTATCAAGTGCCTTGATAGCAAATGACAAGAAAATTGAATGAAGATGACACTGAATCCCAGACTCAAGTTATTCAAGCTGTTGAGTAGAAGAACAAGGAACCTCAAAAATAAGTCATTCTGGAGTTGGAAGAGGATGAGTACTATACTCTGGATGAGTTGGATGAACTGGATCAGTCTATGGCTTATCTAGAAAGAAAATTTTCAAACATAAGAGTCAAGAAGCCAAGGTATTTCAAGGGTAAAGGACTAACATCCTATAAAAACAACTGAAAAGGAAATACTCAGATAAATGCAACTGGAAAAAAAAGGCTACATGTCAGGATCTGTGGACAGATCAAAGATTAGATGCTACAACTATGATGAACTTGGTCTCTTTGCCATATAATGAAGGAAGCTATTAAAGGTGAAAAAGGTTAAGGCTTATTTGAAGCTTGAAGCTAAGTATGAAGTACTTCTGAAGAAACAACAAGAAAAAGTTTATATTGATAAAGGTAAAAGTTGGGATAATACAGATGATGCTGAAGAATATAGAAACAATGCTCTCATGGCTTTGGAGGAAGAGAATCATCTGCAACAAAATCAGAGGTACCTATTTTAAACACCATTGATTTGAATATGTCATAATATAAGGAAACTGTTGAAAAGATGAGTGTAGAAATATTTCATATTCACACAAGCATGGTGGCAGCTATTGTGGAAATGAGTAGGTTGTCAAAAGTGAATGAGAAACTTGAGATTGAAAAACAAGAACTAGAGCTATAACTTGTTAGTCTAGAAGAGGTTAGACAAGAAAATGAATAATGTTATTCCCAGTGAACTAACAATGAGATTTACAGAAGGGGGGTTGAATGTAAATCTCAAAACTTTTTCAAGTTTTGTGCAGTTTCTAGGCTTTATGTTTTAATGAACAAGTGTGTGTGAATTGCTTTCACTAATGCAGACAGATATATATTCAAACACAAATATAAAGAACACAACAGACTTAAAAACTTTTCTGGTGGATTTGTTGTTCCACCAGAGATGTGTTATTTCAGAAAATCTGTGATTCAAAGAATTAAATCACAGCTGCGTCCTAGTACAAACTAGATGATTTTCTCTCGGGATTTATCTAAACAGCTCTGGAAAATTCACACTCTAATTACTAGCTGCTACTTGGTTTATATAACACCAAGTTTACAAGTGAAGATAAAACTGTAAAATACAATTAAAAGATTCTTCACATGTTTCTTCTTCATTTCCCTATCCAATGCAATTTAAGTTTAGCTGTGAATCTTTGAATACTTCCTTGTTTGCACCAGAATGGAAATGCTGCATTTTCTTGATTCTTCCTAGAGGCTGCCACATTCCAGTTTGTCTCTGTCAACCCATGTGCCTCTGTCAGCTTATGAATTGTCACTATCAACTGCTAATTGAACAAAGCATCCGTTGAAGCTTTCATCCGTTGATGCTTTATCCGTTGAATCTTTATCCATTGAAGCTTTATCCGTTGATGCATTAGCAGTTGAAGCTTTATCCGTTGAAGCTTTATCCGTTGATGCATTAGCAGTTGAAGCTTTATCCGTTGGAGCACTCATCCGTTGATGGATGTTATCCGTTGAAGCTTTAGAGACATCCGTTGAAGCTTTGTTTCTCATCCGTTGAAGGCCTTTAATATCAGTTGATACAACTTCATTTATACAAAATTACAAGGCATGAAATATTTACAATTAGCCCTCCTATTTGCGTATCCACTAGTAGTCAACATGACTGATAATTTCCCACAACATCTAAGAATTACAACTTAAATACAGAGAATGAAATGTGCTACAATACTAAACTTATATCTATGTAAAGCTACTCCTTCAACGGATAGCCAAAATGGTCTTATCCGTTGAGGCTACAAACACTAGATTTCTACTTAAGTGTTTTGTTTAACTTATCATCAAACTAATACACATATTCCTAACAATCTCCCCCTATTTATGTCTACTAGAACTGTAGGCATAAATTTGGGTTTAACTTGATGATAACAAAACACTTATCAAACATATGAACTAAAATAAAGTAGAAATTCAAAAGTGCTGCAAAAGTGTGTATACTGAGATAGAATTGAAGAATTACATTGTTTCCAAGGGTGCTCCTTTAGTCTGAGCAAATTAATTCCTTTTCCTTTGATCCCTTGTTTTCTTCCCTAGCCTCTTGTCATTCTCCTCTATTTGGAGTTGGAGTTGTCTGTAGAATTCAGCTTCATCTTCTTCATTGATGTCCAACTTAGATTGCATATCCTTGAGAGTTTTATTACTGGCAATCTTGAGCTGATCTTCAAGTCTGAAAAATCTTCTGACTCCCTTATTGTCTCTAAACTCTATCAACCAATGAGGTGATTTATGAACTGTAATTCCTCTCTCTTGGATGAGTAATGTTCTAGCCAAGGCATTTGGCTCCCACCAAGTTTTCCTTATGCTGGCAATCTTGTTGAGAATCTCAGTTTTGGCAGTCCTGGTAAAGCCAGAATCCCTTTTTATAGCTGAGTAGACTCTAACCAAGGTAGAATAGCCTTCAGTCAGAAATCTGTAAAGAGGCCAAGTCCTTTCCCCACTTCCTTTGTATTTAAACACTAGTCTTTCTGGAAGCTGTCTGTAGGCATCTATTCCCCTTACTTTCTCCAGCTCATCCAGATAGAGTTCAATGTCTGAAAATTCCTTTATGTCACAAATGTGAACATAATCATCCTTTGAGGCTTGTGGCTTAGGCTTAGGCTTCTGAGTGAATTTGATTGAGGTTAGAGGAGGTGTTGATTTGATTTTTCTTTTCTGTTTCTTTGATGGTGGAGAAGTGGTTAAGAAGGTGGGCAATTTGATGGTGTCCCATTTAATTGGTTCATCCTTAGGAGTGATTGTTTCACCATGGATGTTTATGAAGGGGTCAGGCACAATGGGTTCAGGAATAGAAAGTAGTGGTTTGGATTTTGATTGGGTTTCTTCAGTTTCATCTACAGTCTTCCTTTTTGCATTGGCCTTCTTTCTGTTCCCTTTCTGCCATTCCTTTCTTTCCTTACTTCTTTCTTCCACATCATCACTAAGCATGTCCCTCATACCTACATCTTCACCCTTGTTTTCAATTTCTTTCTTTTCTTTATCTTGACTTGACTCTAGCTATTTTTCAAGCTTTGCTTGTGTTTTTCTGTCAGCCTTTAGCTTTTTAGCTTCTTCCTTCAACCTTCTGGATTCTTCCCTCTTGGCTATTGAGAATTTGGGATGTCCTTGTATCACACAGATACTCTTTCCCTCTCTAAAGATAATAGCCATGTTCATTCTTTCAACCACATCCTTGATCTCCTTGTGCTTTATGATATTACCACCCAAAACCTTGTCTTCATCAGGCTTTGGAAGAGGAAAATCCATTTCTTTCAACTGAGCAAGGCTTAGAGGGTTCTTTGTAGAGTCCTTATTGAATCTGTTGTCGGGCTTGAGAACCATAGGTTTCAGATTTTTGGAAGAAGTCTCTCCAACCTTATTTCTCCTTACTGGTTTGAGCTCCATAATGATTGGCTCCACCTTTGTGCTATGCTTCACAGATTGTGATTTTGAAGTTGTAGAACCAAAAATTTATTGCATCTTTTCATCAATTCTCTTCTTTTGCTCTTTGACTTTTATCTCAGCTGGTGCTATCTGGATTAGATCAATTCCATCAAGCTTTCCTTTAATTTGAAGTGTTGGAGAAGTGGTGATGGCAGGAACTAGCACTTTAGAGATTTGAACTTTTGTTGATGGCTCTCCTTCCCCTTCCCCTTTATTCTCCCCCTTTTTGTTATCATCAAGGGTAGGGGTCAAGCCCTGTGCTTTTGCCAGCTGCAATAGTAGACTTGTCTGAGATTGTTGATTTTGAAGAATGGTGACCACAGAGTTTTCAATGACTTGAACTCTGTTCTCCAACTTGGCCAGCCTCTTGTCAGCATCAGATTCTCTCCTCAATCTCAGCAACAATTCTTGCATTGTACCATAAGGCATAACTGAATCCAACTTCTCAGAATTGTAGGATTTCAGATCAGCAATATCCTTCTTGAGTTCATCCACACTCAAATTCTGTCTGATGTGTTGCAACTGCAAGAGATGCAGAGAGTCTAGATGAGCTTGAAGAATAGCCTTGGTATCAGCATCTGAAGTGTCCTGAAGGGCCTTTTGAATAGCCATAACCTGCTTGATCAAGGCTACACCAAACTGTCCTGGTGTAGATTTCTTTATCCATGCCCATTCAGGTAAATTTGGAACAGAACTTGGGCCTGCATCTCCCCCTAAGTTCATGCTTCCATCCAAAGACATAGAGTCATCATCATTAGAATTTACTTTAAATTCTTCAGATGGCTCACCAGCTGGAGGAGGCATCCTATAAACAGCAGCTTTATCTCTTTGAAGAGATTCTGAAGTGTGCACTAGGTTCAAAGTCTGCTCTGCCTCCACATTGCCCTGAGTTGCCAACAGTTGATAGGCTGAAACAGGATGAGTAAAAGTGTCAGCATCCAAGGAAATGTTATCAATTTCAGCTTTGTAATGTTGCTGAAATTGTCTTCCCTTTTCAGCATCATCCACAATCATTGACTCACTAGCAATGGCTGGATCCACCCTTATAGCTTCTGTACCTGCTTTTCTCTCATTTTCTCTATATTCTTGCATCAGGGGCTCCCCCTGGCTCACACACATCCTCACACCCTTACCCTCACCTACTAAGGTTGCACTCCCCTCACTCACTTTTGCCATGCTGGAAGAAATAGCATGCATAGTTTGACTCTCAACCTCTCCTTTTGCCTGGGAGCAACCCAGCCTCTCACTCAAATTATCACTCCCTTCCCTCAATCCTAGAAGTGATTGTACAGTAACCATGTCTTCTACACTTGGAATTGAATCAGTTATATGTGTAGAGACCATCAACGGAGAGGGAGTATCCGTTGAAGTGGAAACTAATGATATCAACGGATAACTGCTGTTAAGCTTATTCGTTGAAGAACAACCACTTGTCAACGGATGAGAGATATCCGTTGAAGAAGGAAAAGATGTAGATATTGAAAGTGACATAATTGTTGAATCAGTGTGAATTGATTTTAAGTGAGGTGACACAGATTCTTCAACTAAGTCTGAAAGAATTGGTTGATGATCCAACAAGTCATCTAACAGATGATGATCACCAGGATTTGAGTGGGGCTCCTCCCTGAGTTTTAAAGAGGGAGAATCAGGAATTGATTTGAATATCATATCCACATCCAGAGATGGTGATGGAGAATTTTGTGATTGTTGTGTGTCTATTATAAGAGAATGGGGCTGTGACTCCACATTTGCTGGAGCCACATCAAGCTGAATTTGAGAAGGCAAAGATACAGGTGGATGTATCTGTGCAGTGTGTGCCCCCTGTATGGAAACTAGGGTTTTAGCCTTCTTTCTTCTTGAAAAAGCTTTGATAGGTGAATGTGTGGCTTCAATGTCCCTCCTTCTTTTATTCTGTGTCCCTGGTTGGGGACTATTTTCAATAGCTGCATCCTTTTGGGAGGATGCAACTAGGGATGTGTTTGACTCCTTTTGAACCACCACAGTCTTTTGAGAAACTGTGGCTTGGCTGGCTAGGGTACCACTCACCTCTCCCACCTTATCCTGGGGGGTTTCTTGATGTTCACCCCTCCCCTCACCACTCACACCCTGTTCACTCCCTTCAGGATTTTTGGTAGTTGTTACAACTGTTGTCTTTTGAGAAACAACAAAGGTGGTTTTCTTTTACTTATGTTTTGGAATTTTAGGTTTGGTGGCTTTGGTAGGAATCTGTTGGGACAAAGACACAGATTCCATTGCCACACTAGAAGACAAAGAAACAATGGGGGAGGAGGATGTATGTAACACCCCCAAATCCGGGGTCGGGGATCCAGGTTGTCACGAGTTCCATTTCCCTTATCAATACTTAATCTTAACAGTCAACCAACTACTGCGTACTGTGACCCCACAATATACACACACACACCACAAGTTATAGTCTCAGAGATGAATACCGAAAATAACACAAGTCATTTTATTCCACAATTATAAACCATTTCACCTTAAAAAGGGTTTCTGAATAATTTACATATTCTTTGCCATTATTACAATTCATAAATATACATAAGTCTGGTACATTGAAGGTTGAACGCCTAGCCTATTGGTAGATCCTACCTCAGCTACACGGCATCAACGCCTACAGGAAACTGCGGAACGTTTCCTAACTGCTCGCGAATTGGGAGCTTGATCCTGTTCATCTTGTCTATCTATTGTTGTGTGATGAAAGAAGAAAGCAAGGGTGAGCAACAAGGCCACCGAAATAATATGTATAATAATTAACAATATATGAGCATTCTCATAGTACTCATGAAAGTCTTGGTCAAGAAGAAATGAACCAAGTTGATATCTTAACGCGACCAAGTCGCAAATTATTCAGTATATATATACATATATACTTTTCACAATCTTTGAAATCCTCTAACATGTATAATGTACACAGAGTTCCAGTTTATAACTGTATAAAAATATCATTTCAAGATGATCTCATATATCTAACCTTCTCTCAATATTTTTTCTGAAAATCTTTGACATGCACAAGATAATCATTTACTATATATAAGTTTAAAAGATGAAGTTACAAGATACTCCAATATACTTATATCTTTTCCGAATACTACTTGAACTACCACCGTTCAAGTTATAATTAGTTCATCCCATAGATTAAGCTACAAGACAAAACTTGTATAGAATCAATCTTTAAAATATCATCAAAATAAAATGAAGTTACGAGATACTTCATTTGATGCAAACATCATTTTGAAAGCTTGACCCTGCCAACACTCAACAATCGCCCAACCGTAGCCTTTCTATCGAAGTGCTCTGGGTAGTGTTGTAGAAATATCCAATTGGATGATGAACTCATTACGGGAGTTTTCCGCGCCAGGAAGACCACTTACGATGATCAGTCGTAGTAGTGCAACTCCACCATTTTCTACATGTAGAGGAGAACCTGTCGGATTTACTTGTCAACCGAATACTGGACTCCTAAGGAGTGGACCGTTTTAGCGGAACTTCCGGGCCATTTGGGCCAATATAATAAGGTTGGGCCGGCGCTACTCGACCACTTACACCACTCCTAGTTCAGATGAAATCCATGACCCTGAAACGTAAAGCTCATTCTCCCTTTCCCCAAGTAGAAACTTGTTGATACGGCTCCACTAAGAAGTCGTATCTAGATGAAAAGGAAAACTCACCGATATTTCCCAGGCGATGCCTGTTAATGGATTAACTTGTTCCAAGAATTTTACTTCCCGAGTGTTGGGTAAGTAATCAAAAACTCTTTTATCAGAATTGCAACCTTGTTGCGAATATAAAATACACCACAGAGCCGGATCCCTCAGGTTTTGAGCGAGTATTTAAATCCCCTTCGAAAGGAGGATCTTAAATATAAAAATGAGTTTTGGGATCCGCCCTAACCTTTAAAAATCATTTTGAAGACTCGAAAACATTTTTAAGAATGTTTAGAGTGATGCTGATTTAATAAAATAAATCAGTCCCAATATATTAGAAAATATCTTAATATTATTATTTAAATAATATTCCCATAAAGAATAATCTTTATAAAAATAATTGAAGTAGAAGTTTTAAAACTTATACTTGAAATGAATATTAAATAACCAAAGATATACTATATGAAAGTACTATCTTTATTTGAATAATCAAAAGTAAGTTTGATTATTGACACATTATTCTTTAATAAAATAAATAATAATAATTAGTAAATAATCGGAGTCATAAGTCCTCGAATGAATATTCAAATAGTAATATTCATTAAATAAAATAAACTGAGTCATATGTCCTCGAATGAATATTCAAAATAATAGTCATTAATAAAATAGAGTTATCGAATAAACCTTATTCGATTCATAGTTTTGAAAACTATATCTATATATATATAAATATATATATATATATATATATATATATATATAATATATTCGGGAACATCGATTCTCGGTTTTAGAAAATGTTCACCTTTGGGGTCCCCTATACTAAGGGTATACGCAACTACTGCTTATCTCTAACATAGGTATTATGCAACTTATAAGCAATTGAATCAATAATATATATCAAGATTATGAAACAGACATGCATATATACCATATCACATGCTCCAATATATCACAAGATTTGCTAATTAACCATCATGCATCTATCACAAGAAAATGCATATACATATGTACATCACAACAACAGTATAACGGGTAGAAAACTTGCCTGAGCGAATGGGGGTGATAAATGGCTTGGGACGAGTCTAGTAACCTATAAACAACATATAAGTTGGAATTAAACCAAAGTCGCTTATGAATCTATACTTTAACCAATTAGACCCTAACGTTCGCTTTTGCGCTTAACGATTCACTTAAGTCGCTCGAGTACCCTTGGCTCCACCATTTTTAATAAATTAACCATTAAGGGTTTTAAGGCAATTCTTTCGCGAGTGCCTTACCAACTGCCTAATACACTTTACATAAATGATTAATACTCCAATTAGTCTTTTAAGGTCTTTAACCTATGTTTCAAAGTAAGACGAGGGGTAATGGTTCGTTCGCGAAACGCCGTTACTTAAAACGGTCGTTTCTCCTAAACCGTATATCGGATTCAAACGAACCACATATCAAAACGAAGATCGTAACACGAACTATCTAATCATGGCAATGTTTAAAATCTAATAGTGAGTTCTCGGGTCCTGATGTTAAGAACAAAAACAGTCTAAAGTAAATCGGACATTACGACGGCTATGTTTACGCGATTACCAATTTTTATTCTACTCCAAATCAACCACAAACCAACAACAATTCAACCATACCACCAAACTCCATACATACATCACTACAACAGCCCCAACACCTCAAGTTTTTCCAATTTATATTAATCTCAAACATGAACTAAAACTATTCTTAAGTTCTTTAACTAATAACCAAGATTTACAACTCCAAAAACATCACAAAACCAACTAATCTCTACATACACAACAATCAAGCCTCTTATAAACTATAATACTCATATTAAGCTCTTAAAATTCAATAACAAAGCTAGGTTAAGAGATTATACCTTCCTTGTGAGTGGGAGTAACTAATTAGCTTGGAATCACCCTTGAAAGTCCTTACCCAAGCTTAATCTAAACAAAAACTCAAGAACAAAATGTTAAGTTCTTGAAAAACACTATTCACCCTCTTCTTCCATGAATTTTAGGAAGACATTGTGAAGGAATTTGAATCTCAAACTTATAGGATAGCTATATATATGCATAAGGAGTCTTAGATAATTACCTCACTAATTAACAAGGCTTGGATCTTGGATTTTGGATTTTTTTCTTCTTGAAATATGAAAAGGGCCGAGAGCTTTCTTGAAGAAAAGTGAAGTCAACTTTGTGTTTTTGTGAAATGAATTGTTGGTTGGTTGTTTTTGGCTTTTGTTTTAATTATTTACCTTTTAACCATGGTGATTTTTGTGTGGTTCTTAATCAACCAACCTTCCTTCCTTTTTGGTCATGCTTAGGTCATCATTCTTATGTCATCTTCTCATGCTTGTCCTCTTCTTATTGGTTTGATGACATCATCCTCACTAACCTCTTTGATTAGCTCCTAATTACTTGGCTAATGACCGCTGATCTGTTATACGGTTCGCTTAACTTTCGTTTTCGTTTATCGTTTGAGGGATCATACCCGGGATCTTATTACTTGGGTTCCCTTAACCTTTATCAATACACTATATTCCTTTTATGATCCTTTCTTATAATCCTTGAATTTAAATCCTTTTTATCATGTTCCCTTATACTCATTTCTTTCGGTATCTGGTGGATTTTCGGGAAAAATCAAAGTGTTCGAATTTGGATTCTGACGATCTTTACATACACTTATATCCCATATAAAGTACTAATAAGATCTCAAAATAACAATAGAAGAACCCCTACATAGTGTGGCATGGAAAGTTTTCTTATTCAGCATAATCAGCAAAACACTATTCATAAGGGTTACTAAAAGTTCAAAAATTTTGGGGTTATTACAGTCTCCCCTCCTTAAAAGGATTCCGTCCCGAAATTAGGAAAAAATGAATAGGGATACTTTCTTAGCATTGCACTTTCTAACTCTCAAGTCAATCTTCCCACATTGTGGTTCTACCATAAAACTCTGACTAGTTTGATAGCCCTTCTCTTAAGCACTTGTTCCTTTTCAATCTATAACCCTTCCTGGTTGCTCCATATAGGTTACGTCGGGTTGCATGTCTATGCGCTCATATGCCCCTATTTGTCTGGCATCCGAATTATACTTCCTTAATATTGATACGTGGAACACGTTATGAACTTGCTACATGTTCGGGGGTAGGGCTAGCTCATATGTTAACTTCCCAATACGTCTTAATACCTCAAAGGGTCCAACAATTCGTGGGCTTAGCTTTCCTTTCTTTCTGAACCTCATCCATCATTTCCAAGGGATACCTTTAACATTACTAGGTCCCCTATTTCCTATTCCTTGTCCTTTCGTGTCAAATCAACATACTTCTTATGTCCATCTCGGGCTACTACCAGCCGTCCTCTGATTAGATCTATTATATCCTTGGTCCTTTGGACCACTGCTGGTCCGAGCATCTTGCGCTCTGCAATCTTCATCCTAACATAAGGGAGATCGACATTGTCTTCCCTCAAGGATCTCATAAGGCGATACCTCGATACTGACATACGATCGATTATCGTGAGAAAACTTAATCCGCATTAAGTGATCATTCCAAATTCTTTCAAGTCTATTGAACCGACTCTCATCATAGCTTCTAGCATTATAGCTTTTGCTTCTCAATACCCATTCTTTTCCAGTTCGTAGTCGTTACTATCTTCCGTACATAATACTATACTGGTTACACTTTTGCTCGTTAGCGTTCTATAACCTTTTAATAACCATGTCAACCTTAGTATCACGAACGTGTTAGAATCAGAATACCACCATACTGATACTACTTCCTTTCTAGCTGCTTCTATCTTCGAAAGCTTGATCCATCATATAGAAGTAAAGGAATTTGTTGAGAGATCACTATGATCACGAACACTTGTTCTATTACATAGTTAGTACAGAAGGTGGTCAGCCTTTATTACTTGTCAAGCAATTAAACAACATATGGTATCCTACTAGGCTTCTATCACACAGATAGATAGTCATTCGGCAATACCTCCTCTTCTGGAAGGGTTGTTCTTCCCAGCTTATATGAAATGAAAAGGAGAGAAAAGAACGAATTGAAGAGAATTGTATATATATAAAATATGCTGCCACAAAATATCTGGCTTGGAATCTACCTCTGAACTATAGAGGTTTATCATAGGAGAACAAAACATATATGTATATATATCAACATCAAGTATTATATCATCGCATTTCATATTCCTAAATATTTATGCTATTCCGTCCATCATTCTATGGACCCATGCTCTTGCTCGAGCTCATAAACACTCACCATTGAAACTCCCTTGACAACAAAAATCGAATCTGGTGATTTCATTCTAGACATCATCGTTACTAGAATTCTATGCTTGCATCGCAACCTTCCTCGTATAGTCATACGACCCTCTATTGATAAGGAGGAATAAATATTCAATAGGTAAATAATCTACTTAATTAGTCTATTCAATGATAACTTATACATCACCACGACCCGATTAGTGGTACTCAATCTCAGCATTCATTACAATACAACTCTCACCGTTGTCATTGTCTCATTATTCATAGACTCATTGGAGCATTAATATGGTCCACCACTGACCTACTGTAGTCATTCGCTTTCCATGAAGTCTTAACAGCTAACCATACGGAGTCCATACATATCGTATTGAATTCTTCTAAGGAGTTAACATAATCACCATTCATAATTCATGAAGAACACTCCAAATTCTGACGTACTTTCATGACATGAAGCAGATAAAATTGCAGAAGAGTTTCAATCAAAGCAACGATAGTAGGTTAATACCATTCTTAATCATATGCCTTAAATAGAAGACTTAACTCAAAGGTTCGTCTAGTCCTTTTTGAAACATGGTCCTGGCTTATCTCAAGATAGTACCTTCTGAGATAGATAGCCCGCTCATGGCGATTACACGAATTAAACCTTTACCAACTGCTATTACGGTTGGTTATTGCACAGTCATCAGAAGGAATGTCAATCTTCCAAACCATAATATAACCTTTACAACTTTAACCATCATCACTGTATTCCTTTGGCACAAGCGCCTATAATTATCCTCTTACCTTTAAAGTGTCGGCCACCTCTTTGGCCTTTCCTGATAGTAAAATTTCCTTACAGTCAATGTCATTTTAACCACCTCCAAATAAATTTTCTACCTCATTTCAATCACTGCTTATGTGAAGATGTTTTCCTTAAAATCTGATGAGTAAAAAAAAATATCACCATTTTTACATAAGTTATTGCCTCAGTCTTTAGAGATTAATCACTGTCACGACTTACTCTCAATCATAATTAGAACATCTTTTATCTTAGGTCCTAATTGCCCTGAACAATTTCGACCTTTACTGGTTCGATCCATACTTTCTCGTGGTTTAACACGTGCCCCACTTGGCATCATTATAATTACGTCATATTTCCTTTATCCACATTTCTATTCTTGAGAATTTTGAATATTACCTTTCTCCTTGTAAAACCTCTAAGGTTATCCTTGAATTGTTCCTCCTGTATTCCCTAGATACCGGGCATATCACGATACCATTTATTAATACTAGAATCATTGACTATATACTTCTGAAAAATTTCTCCACTGATCCTTAAAGGTTGTTATTACCTTAATCCTTTCCGATTCATACTGTCAAAACTCATACTATCCCTATTAAGGGTGAAATGCCAACCTTTATGCATCCCCCTAGGATTCATTTTAAGTTACCGATGGTCTATCCTTAATTCCACCTTTAAAAAGGTATATGCATCCTTCCATGGATAAATCAAGTCATATATCCCTGATAAGGGTGTCTTATTCAATCATTCCCTCTCGATTGTATATGCCTAATTTCACAATAACATCTGTATTTAAAATGAGGTCAATCAATATGGCCTCCAAAAGATAACAACGATTATCCGCTTTTCTTACCTAATTTGGTAACGATAACAAGGATGTTCTGGAAGATATTGGTCGTGTTCAACGTGAACTTCTTCTTACTAATTCCTTATTTACTTTTGTTGTTTATCTCAACAGTCATCTCAATGTTGGGATATCTTTCATACCTGGCGTCTCCCTTTCTGGGTATCAAGCCACCGGTCTTACACTTCACATTCTTGAAGGTCACTTCCTTCATCTAATTTTCCTAATTTCTTACTTCCTTGTCTCCTCGATCTATCCGCGTCTCATTATTTATCCTTCGAACTATCTTGAGGTTTCCTCGAATCCTCCCAACTTACAGGGGATAAAATATATGTATCTCGTATTCCTTCAATCATCAACTTTAACTCATGGTGAATCACCCTCATCCTGACGATTACATACTTTTCTATTTCTATTGCTATGAGTCTTTAGGGTTTCCTCATACCCAACTCCCTTATCATTCCTCAAACCCTATTGCCTTTATATTCCTTTTCACTTCAATTTCTTTTATTTTCATTTCTATTACAACCATTTCATGAACCAACACAACATAAGCATTGATTTCAAACATCCCGTCATTCTGGATTCGTGTCCTCAGAACGAATCTTGACAACTTTTACAACTTAGCTTAATAATTCATCATTCTCTTCTGCCTTTGTTCTGGCTCTAAAGCTTTTACACTATCTCCATAACCTTGGGAATTACTTTCCCGAAAACAATTGACTGAACTTTAATCAGTTTATTATAACCTCTGGCTCCGTGCCTTTCTTGGTCTTTCACCAGCGGGTGGCCTCTCTTTTAGAAAGGTAAGTGACAAAAACAGTCTTTTTCACTTCGTCAATTATTTAGAATCTCAAATGGTTCCTATATTTCCTTTATCCAGGCTCTTGCCTCGACTGGGTCAGCTTGTTCCTTGGAACTCTGAGAGCTTAGCGACTTAAAGGTCCTGAAAGAATTTCTCACCGCATTGTTTCCTCAGGGTGGTGGTTGGGGATAATAGTTTAAGTTCTGTCTAGAAAGGTCCATAAATTATCGTATAGGAGTACCGTCTTGGGTCTCCTTTCCTTACTCGACTTTTGTTTCCTTAGTCTGAACATTCCCTCCTCCTCCCATAATCGAGGTCAGCCTACATGTTTAAATCCTCATTTTCCACTTCATTATGTTATGGTTCCTTCTATCTTGATGGCGACCTCCCTGACTATCACGTTCAGGGTTTGCTCTAAATCTTATTCCTCAAACTAGCTTTCATCTAAGATCTCATCTTTAAGCTCTTGAACATTTGGAACCCAAATTCTCTAGGAATACCTCATTATTCCCTTATCATCTTTCTCGGTATTAATCTCTTATCTATTTGTTGGCTCTCTGCCTTCATTCATCACTTTTTCTAGCACAATATGATCTTTTCCAATAATTCGGACTGTATTGCAATCTCAAACAGCTTTTCGGTACCGGCTCCGGTTACCTTCACTTCTATTTCCATTTTCTCAAAATCTCTTATAAACTCTCCCAAAGACATTATCATCTTGAGTCTCTCCTTTATACTAAGGGCATTAGCCACCATTTTGGCTTTCCCTGGATGATAAAGAATCTCTTAATCGTAATCCTTGATTAGCTCTAACCACCTCCTCTGGCGCATGTTGAGCTCTTTCTGCGTGAAAATGCACTAGAGCACTTATGGCTTGTGTAAATCTCGCACTTCTCTCCATACAACTAGTGCCTCCAATCTTTATGGCAAAACTATTGCCACGAGCCCAAGCTCATGGGTGGGGATATCGAATTTTATATTCCCTTAATTGTCTTGACGCGTACGCGATTACCTTGTTGTGCTGTATAAGAAGCACCCTAATTCCTTATGCGAAGCGTCACTACACTTCACAAAATCTCATTTTCCATCCGGCAACGCCAACATAGGGGACGTCACCAACCTTTGCTTCGGTTCTTAAAAGTTGTTCTCGCATTTCTCTGTCCATTCGAACTTCTCAATCTTACGAGTAAGCCGCGTTAAAGGGGCTACTATCTTTACAAACTTGAACGAACCTCCGGCAGTGACCGGCCAATCCTACCTCTGGTAGTCGCCCTAACCATGGTTATCAATTCCTCAGCGATCATCTCTTCAGTCTTGTTAGGATCCTCCACGAGATCCTTCTCAACAACAATCCTGTTTGGGACAACATCCTCAACCGCTACATCCTCAATATGAATGTCATCCGGTCCCTCATTATGGTGTTCCATTGGATCCACAATCCTGAAAGGCATATGTCATAGCCTACTCGTTTATTCGAGTATTTAACTCAACTCAAATAAGAATGTAATAAGTAAATAGTGGATCAATCATCAGAGAGATCTCATAATGTAACATCTGTCAAAGAATAAAGAAACATTGTTCATCTGCAGACTTGAAGATTCACTGGAAGAAGTTCAAGAATTTGATCATGCCTCAGTGATATAAATCAAGATCGTGGATTTAATCAAGTGGCAGAGATCTCATCAGGGTATCATTTATTACAAGGATTTAATCAGAATATCAAAGTCAAGACATGAAGAAACGTCACGGAAGTTAGTCACTCATGAACCAGACAGTACATCGAGTGTCAGCATTGAAGTGGCGTAATTGATTCATAAGTCTCAGTGACTTTCAGAAGATTGTCAGAAGAATGGATGCTGCTCAGGGTTAGTATTAATTCTCTATTAATTAATTAAGTCATATAATTTAATTAAGAAAATAAATTATATCTGCAAAGATTAATTTATTGATTAATTGAATTAAATTGATTAATTAATTTAGAATTAATATTAAGGATTTACAAGATTTTAATTGGTTTAAAATCTACTTAAAATTCAGCAAGACAATTCTTTTGAACTAGTATGACAATCGGTATGACAATTGATAGTCATACCGAAAGTCATGCCAATACATTTAATTATCTTATTAGAATTTCTGTTTAGATTAAAATCTGTTATTAATTCAGCAAGACAATTTATTTGAACTAATATGACAATCGGTATGACAATCAATAGTCATACCGAAAGTCTTGCTAGCTCATTTTAATTGTCTTGCTAGTTGTAAATTTTGTCATACCGAAAGTCTTGCTGGCCAAAGAAGATTGTCATGCCAGTACATGTTTACATTCGGCTGTTTGATAAAAAGGAGCAGAAGTCTATTATTTCACAATCAATCAAACAGAACACAAACTCAAGAACAAAAGAAAAAGGAGCAGAAAAATATTTCATCTCATCTGCAACTTCAAGATCAATTTCTAGATTGTAAAGTTAAATCCAATCAACTAGAAATACTTATCTTGTTCTTGTGTATCAATCTAGCGGATTAAAATCCCTAGAACTTAATCTCAAATCGCATTTAGCATTTGATCTTTTAATTACAAAAATAGAAAAAGTTCATGTCGAATTTATTCTAGATTTGTAATAATTGATTTGAGATTAATCCCTTGTAACCGATACCGTAGTTGTAACACCTTTCAAGTTTAATAAAAGTTTTATTTAACTTGAATTTTGTTTCACAATTTTATTCCGCATTTTATTCGATTAAACGGTATTGTTTGCATTCAACCCCCCCTTCTACAAACAAATTGGGACCTAACAATTGGTATCAGAGCCTTCTGATTAACGTACAAATCTAGATCCTAGACTTTTGTGTTTCTTTCACTTCTTGAATTTTTTATTCACTAAAAAAATTCATAATGACTACACAAAAAGTTGGAACCGTTAAAATTCCACTTTTCGATAAAGAAAATTATGTTATGTGGAAGAAGAAGATGCTACTGTTTTTACAGGTTGCTAATCCCAAATATTTGCAAGTGTTGAAGAAGGGTCCAAAAATTCCTATGGTTATGGAACCAGAGGTAATAGAAAATGATGTGGTGATCACCAAAGCGAGAACTTATGTGAAGGATCCTGAGGACTTCTCTCCTGCTGAAATAGAAGAAGCTTCCCTGGATGCTAGCCTTCAATTAATCTTAGTAGATTCCCTTAATCCCCTGATGAATAGACATGTGATGAATTGTAAAGATTCCAAACATATCTGGAAAACTATTGAGATTATTAATGAAGGCACAGAGGAAGTTAGGGAGAACAAACTAGAAATCCTAACCTCTGAGTATGAATACTTTAAATCCAATCCAGGAGAAGGAATCACTGAAGTGTTTGAGAGGTACAATGCATTGATCAACAACCTGAACATTAATGGTAAATACTATTCCATCAGGGAGGTCAACAAAAAGTTCCTTTTAACACTGCCAACTCATCTCGAACATAGAATCACTGCCATAAGAGAAGCAAGAGATCTGAGTGAGATTTCTTTGGAAAGGCTCTATGGTGTGTTAAAGACTTATGAGTTGGAGCAGATTCAGCAGAAGGAAGTTTACGGGAAAGGAAGAGTGGTCAGCACGTCTACTGCTCTAGTAGCTGATGAACAACAACAACAACCACAATATCAACAACAATCTCAACAGTCAGAAAGAATGGTACAGTCTTCCAAGGTTGAAGATAATGTGATAGTAGCAGAATTTGATTCTCCTACTACAAATCAATCAGGAGATGATTATTATTCCTTGGAAGAACTGGAGCAATTGGAGGATGAGTCAATGGCCCTGATTGTCAAGAGATTCTCAAATGTCAGATTCAAAAGGAATCCCAAGTTCAAGTACAAGTCCAACTACAACAGATTCCTGAAAGGTGGATCTTCATCCTCTAACACCAGCAGTGGTGGGTATAAAACAGGGATGGTTGATCGAAGCACCATTCGATGCTTCAACTGTAATGAGTTGGGACACTTTGCCACAGAATGCAGGAAGCCAAAACAAGCTAGGAAGAACTCTTACGATTCTAATCAGAAGAGTAAATCTGAAAAGGCGTACCTGGCAAAGGGAAGAAGCTGGGATGATACTGACAGTGAAGATGAAGAAGTTGGGAATCTTGCTCTCATGGCTAGTAATGCAAGCACCTCATCGTCAAGAAAAGAGGTAAAATTTACTGATGCTGAATTAGTTTATCATCTAGGAGGTTCCTTAGATTGTACTCGTCGTGATAATGAATTGTTAAATCAACAAATCAAAGACCTTGAGAAAGAGGTCAATGAATTAAGACTTGTGCACATTAATCAAGATAAACTAAAAGAACAAGTATCTTTTCTAGAGAATAGAGTTGACTGTTATAGACAACTCGAAACTATTCTCAAAGACAAGATCACCGGTCTTGAGGCTAAGGTTAAAGCTTACTTTAATTCTTGTTCAAAGTCCAAAGAGTTTTACAATAAGCAAGCTGTTAATCAAACACATGGAATAGGTTATGATTACAATGCTGCTATTGGAAAATTAGGCATAAACTCCCCTCCTCATGTATGTGCTAAAGGCAGGGAAGTACCACATGTGCTTAAAGGTGTTGATGAACCCCTCTATAAAGAATCAATTGCTGAACCATTTGATGAGACCTCTTTTATTATTCAAGAAGAAATCCGTGCTGAAGATAATGCTAATGGGAAAGCTGTCTCCAAGACAAGTGTGTCAAAAGCTCCAGTCAAGATTGTGAAAGCAACTGAGACTAACTCAGACACACATGAGTTGGATAACACAAATGCCATGTCTACCATGCATAAGTTGCCTATTGTTAATCCTTCTCATAAAGCATGTGGTGTTCCTGATTGTATGTCTTGTGCTTTTAATCTGTTGTTTGCTTATTTTAATGGTAAGCATGTTTCTAATGATAAGACTACTCCTCGTCAGCATGTGAATAATAGAAAGCATGATAGGTCTAAGACTGCTAGTCCTCCTAAAGCTAGAAAGGAGACATTTGTGCCTAAGCCTAAACAGAAATTTGTCAAGGCTGTTCACAAGGTCAAATGTTCAGTCATTGAGAACGTTGAGAATATTAAAATTAAGAATGTTGTTTTGCCTGATAAAGGCCAATTTTACAAGTATGCCGGACCCAGCCAAGCTTGGGTTCCGAAGAAGGTCTAATCCATTTGTATTGCAGGGCATTAAACAGGTACAACCGGTAGTGTGGATTCTTGACAGCGGATCGTCAAGACATATGACCGGAGATAGAGCCCTGCTATCAAATGTGGTTGAGAAAGCTGGCCCAGTGGTTACCTTTGGAGATAACAACAAAGGTTTAACGGAGGGATATGGCTGTTTGCTAGCTGGAAATGTTATCATTGAAAATGTATATGTTGTGCAAGGACTTGAACACAATCTGCTTAGCATTAGTCAGTTCTGTGACAACGGCTACAATGTTTTATTCGATAAGCTGAAGTGTCAGATTCTGCACAAGAAAGGTGAAAAACCCTCCTTAATGGGAATCCGGAAAGGAAATCTGTTCGTAGCTGACATGAACTCTGGAAGCAATCTTGAAGTCAATTGTTTCTATGCAAAGGCATCGTCAGATGAGAGTTGGCTATGGCACAAGAGACTTTCTCATCTCAATTTCAAAACAATGAATTCTCTTGTCAAAAGAGAATTGGTAAGAGGTCTGCCTCAGCTAGAATTCTCTCCAGAAGGACTATGTGAGGCTTGCCAGAAAGGAAAGTCAAAGAAAGCAAGTCACAAAGGCACTGACACATCTTCCATAACTGGTGTTCTGCAATTATTGCACATGGATTTATTTGGTCCAGTTAATATCCCTTCTATGTCAAAGAAGTGTTACTGTCTTGTGATAGTTGATGACTATTCCAAGTATACGTGGGTTTTATTTCTTCACTCTGAGGATGAAACACCACAAGTTGTGATTGATCATATCAAGATGATTGAGTTAGATTCTAACGTCCCTGTTAGAGCAATAAGGTCAGATAATGGGACAGAATTCAAGAATGCACTTCTCAATGGATTCTGTACAGACAAAGGGATTACCAGACAATTTTCAGCTCCTAGAACCCCTCAGCAAAATGGAGTGGTAGAAAGGAAGAATCGTACATTGATTGAAGCTGCAAGAACGATGTTAAGTGAATCAGGTCTTCCAATGTACTTTTGGGCTGAAGCTGTCAATACTGCATGTTATACTCAGAATCGAACTCTAATCAACAAAGACTTCATGAAAACTCCTTATGAGATTTTGAATGAACAGAAACCTTCTATCAAATACTTTCATGTATTTGGTGCCAGATGCTTCGTGCTCAAGGATGGAGATGATCGTCGTGGTAAGTTCGAGGCAAAGGCATATGAGGGTATTTTTGTTGGATATGGAAGAAGATCATATAGAGTGTATATCATTGATCAACACAAAGTAACTGAAAGTGTCAATGTTACATTTGATGACACTAAACTCCCTAGTATCCAAACTGAAGATCCTTCTGAGAAACTGAAGTTTGATGATACGTCAGATTCAGAATCAGAACATGGTCAAGAACCTGAGGTTGTTGCTGGTGAAGAACCTGTTAATCCTGATGATACTCAAGGTAATAGTGATGGAAACTATGGCAACAACTCAGGGGGAGATGTTGAAGGATCATCTAGTAGGACACAACATCACAATGAATTTCAAGGCGAATCATCAAGATCAAATCTTCCAAGACAGACTGTCTGGAATAAAGCTCACCCTTTTGAGTTGATTATTGGTGATCCAGATGTTGGAGTCAGAACTAGATGTGCTACTCAAAATGAGTGTCTGTTCTCAGGATTTCTTTCTGAGATGGAACCTAAGAAAATTGAAGAAGCACTGACTGATCCAGATTGGGTGATTGCTATGCAAGATGAACTCAATCAGTTTGAAAGTCAACAAGTCTGGAAACTGGTACCTAGGCCTGTACACAAGAAAGCTGTTGGTACTAGGTGGGTATTCAGGAATAAACTAGATGAAGATGGTGTGGTTACAAGAAACAAGGCAAGACTGGTAGCTAAAGGGTATTCTCAAGCTGAAGGCATTGATTATGATGAAACCTATGCTCCAGTGGCTAGACTTGAGGCCATCAGGATATTTCTGGCATTCGCAGCATTTTCAAACTTTAAAGTTTATCAAATGGATGTCAAGAGCGCCTTTCTGAATGGAAAGCTGGATGAAGAGGTATATGTAGAGCAACCTCCTGGTTTTGAAGATCCAGATCATTTGGATTTTGTCTTCTTTCTTTTCAAGGCTATCTATGGGCTAAAACAGTCTCCAAGAAAATGGTATGACACTCTCTCTGAATTTCTTATTGAAAATAGCTTTATTAGAGGTGTCATAGACAAAACTCTCTTTTCTAAAAAACATAAGAATGATACTATATTAGTCCAAGTCTATGTGGATGATATAATATTTGGGTCTACTAATGATAATCTCTGTAAGAGATTTGCTAAGTTAATGCACAGCAAGTTTGAAATGAGCATGATGGGAGAGCTGAAGTTCTTTCTTGGATTACAAGTAAATCAAAGGTTAGATGGAACATTTATTTGTCAATCCAAGTATCTCAAGGAACTCCTCAAAAAGTACAATCTAGAGGATTCTGCATCAGCAAGGACTCCATCAACTACAGCTGTCAAGCTTGGACCATGTGAAAACTCCATTAAGGTAGATGTCATAAGCTACAGAGGTATGATTGGCTCGTTACTCTATCTTACTGCAAGTAGACCAGATATTATGTATGCTACATGTTTATGTGCAAGGTTCCAAGCGGATCCTAGAGATATTCATCTCGTTGCTGTTAAACGAATCTTAAGATATCTTAAGGAACACCAAATCTAGGTATTTGGTACCCTAAAGAATCTGGTTTTAACCTTGTTGGATATACAGATTCAGATTACGCAGGAAGTGTTGTTGATAGGAAAAGCACCTCAGGAAGTTGTCAATTCCTAGGAAGCAGGCTAGTCTCATGGTACAGCAAGAAACAGCAAACAGTTTCCAACTCAACGGCCGAGGCTGAATATATTGCTGCTGGAAGCTGCTGTGCTCAGATCTTGTGGATTAGGAACCAACTACGAGACTATGGCTCTGTATTGAACAAGATTCCTATTTTATGTGACAATACAAGTGCAATAGCCATCACCAACAACCCTGTGCAGCACTCGAGGACAAAGCACATTGACATCAGGTATCATTTTATTAGAGAGCACGTCATGAATGGTACTGTTGAACTATTTTTTGTTCCAACAGAAGAACAAATAGCAGATATTTTCACTAAACCACTTGACGAATCCACATTTACCAGATTAGTTGGTAAATTGGGCATGTTGAATAGTTTTAGTGATTAATTTAGTTAATATCTGTGATCTGTTCTTGAATAAATTTATAAATGAATTTTTCATAAATGAAAAAAAAATTCATTTGCAAATTTATTTTATCATTTTATCATATTTCTTGCTTATTTCTATGCAATATATATTATCTTATCTATTTTTATTTTCCCTACTTGTTAATTTAAAATATCTCAGAATATTTTATTTCCTCTAAAAATATTTTACTATGAATTTTATTTGCTAAAATTCAATAGAAATCTATTTTTAGAATAAAAATAATAAATTCTGATATATTGTCTTTGTTTCTGTAAATATTATAAGTCTGTATTTCAGTTTTACTATTTTGTAAATATTTTCTGATATTTTTACTAAGTTATATAAGTCTTTATAAATTTATATATGTGTGTGTTTCTGTGTTTAAAGCTGATATGACAATCGGCAAGATAATTGAAATTGTCTTGCTGAAAGTCATTTCAGTTTAAATTTTGTTTATTATATTATTCAGTACAGTTTTATACTGGCAAGACAATCGGTATGACTATCAATTGTCTTGCCAGTTATAAACCATATATATAATTATTTTCCTTTTATTATTATACTGGTATGACAATCGGTATGACTATCAGATTGTCATACCAGTTATAATTTTAGTATTTATTCTATTTTTTTTCTTTTCCTTCTTTTGCCTGGTATGACAATCGGTATGACAATCCCGGATTGTCATACCAGCTGTAATATAAAGGCGTGTGTTTGTTTTTTTTTAAAACCATTTCAACAGTTCATTTTTTTAAGTCGAACAGTTTTCTCTCTTCTCTCTCTTCGAACTAAAACCAACGAATTGCTTCTTTCCTTGCTCGAGTTTTTACTCAGCAAACTGAATCTTCACTCCTGTGATATATACTTACATATATATACATACAGGAGTGCTGTCAAAATTTTCAAATTTTTTTTATATATCAGTTTGCCCCTTCAAATTCAATTTGTGTTTGTTGATTTTGAACTTTTTATTTTTATTTCAATTTCTGATTTGTGTCTTTTGGTTTGTCAAAACTGCGTTTGTGAGTTAAGAATTTTAACGAGATACATTTCCGTCTAAATTTTTCGATTATAATTAATTTAATTTGAATTATTAAATTAATTTAATTAATTCGAATTTTCTTAATATTATTCTTAAAATTCTGAAAAGCGTGTGTCTTCTTATTATTTTAAATGGCTCTCAATTTCCAAATTGTCGCGCATAATCAGGTTGGTTATTTTAATCCGGAAAAATGTGATGTTGAAAAATTTAAGCCATGGATTAGATTTTTAAATGACCATTCGATTGTTAGCTCTGCTATTAAATCAAATGTGATTTTAAACGTCGATCTACTTAGACTGATTTGCACAACCTCTACTGTGGCCGATGATTCAAAATCTTTTTCATTTACCGTCGCAAACACACAGTATGTAGTTGATGAAACAGTCGTCAATCGTGCGTTAAATTTTCCACTAGACAATTTCTGTAATTTACCCTCTGAAAATGATATCTCAAATTTTTTCAATGCTATTCACTATCAGGGGGTGATCAATTTAACCAAACTTTCTAAATCAAATTTGGTGTCTGAATGGGATATTTTCTTCGATACACTTTCCAAAGTGTTTGCCAACTGCACAAAATCCAATTTTCATAACATCACTTCCACTCTGCAGTATATTGGTCTGGCGGTTGTTTTCAATCAAAGGATCAATTTTGGCAAACTACTTTTTCCCATTCTCTTGAGACGTCTAACTTCTGCTTTACGTGATCATTCTACAAATCGTAGGGTATCATGTTACTATGCTCGTTTTCTCATGCTTATAGCAGATCATCTTCTCACACCTGAACACAAAGCCCTTTTTGCTAACTCTGCAGTAACCGAACCCCCTCCAGTTAGCAAAAAGATTTACACTCGCCAAGACACAACCTTCAAATTCATGCAAGTTCCAGTACTTGTATCTGCTTTCATGGCCACTTATATTCCTTTACCTATTTTCAATCTTCCCGGACTTGAACAGCAACCTCAACCTCCAGTGGTTCAAGCCACCCAGGCTCCTCAAACATCAGATGCTCTTCCATTACAGGTAGTAATTCCTCACTCTCACTCCCTTCCTACTTCTGTTGAAAGACCCCCAGTGGTTGATAGGGCTGACCATGAAGTTGTAGAACCACAGCTTCAATCCCAGGTCATAGAGCCAAACACAGAGTCACATTCTATCTCAACCTTTCCCCCACTGTCTAAAATGTTACCCAGAAGATTACTAGGAAGTGGTACATTGTTAAATATGAGTGAACCCTCAGCTCTGCCTCCTCCTAAGAAAAGAAGAACATATTATGAGGCATCTGAAAGCCCATCCTTGTCCTCCCAACAGGACATGGACTTTGAAATGGCCAATGAACAGTTACTAGAGGCATTCTCTCAACAGGATGCATCTATTGAAATTCGCCATAGGGCCATGGCATCTTGTACTGAGTCAAGCACAATTCCATTACTCACAATGGAACCATACACTTCCCCAGATCATACTTAGAACACACAGCGAGGAGTGCACGTAGAGTCGGTTACAGTGCCTGCCATAGTTACGGTAGAAGAGCAGTCACATGCTTCTGAGGGAAAATCTGACTCTCCGCCATCTTTAATAGAGTCATTTTCTCCCCTCCCAGATCCAACACCTCTGGCTCCCTTATGGGATTCTCCACTCGCAGATTTATCTGGAGAAAGTGGAGGGCAACTCGGTCAATCTATCCCTGAAGCAATTCAGACATCTATTCCAAAAGATTTGATAGTATTGACTGAGGATCGGGACTCGCGAATTCCCATTGCACCACCACTGACCTCTCTTGAAGAGGCTAGGGTGATTTTTAATGCAGGTACAGAAGAACAGCAACAGGAAGACTCCTCACGAGCAATTATATTGAGAGAAACACATGCACGTGAGGTGAGTGAACCAAACACGAGTGAAATTCAGGTGAGAGCACACACAGACACTGATACTGTAAACCTGTTAGCTCAGATTGCTGCCCTAAAAGAAGAACTTGCTAAAAGCCAAGCTGAAGCTCAAGCATTCAAAGCACAAGTGGTTGAACGGTCTTCTTCTTCCACCTCTGTCAACAATCAGCTTGCAATCATAAGGAATGACATCTCAGATCTAAAGACCACTGTAATACCAAAGCTCAATTCTATTCAGGACACTCCAACTTTATCAGCTGATGACATATCCAACTTCTGCTCTCTACACACAAGAATGACTTCTCTTGAAGACCTCGTTGAGATGAATCATTCACTGGACTCCTCAAGATTTCTAAAGATAGAGACGGGCATGGAACATCTCAATGAAGGGATGAAGCACCTATATTTCATGATCAAGAATTCTCATTGCCCTAATGAAGAACAAAGAACTTATTTTGAAGGACCGTCTGGTGGAGGATCAGGCTCTGGAGGTGATGGAGGTTCCAAAGGAAAGTCAGTAGAGGATCCCTCAACTAAGGGGGAGAAGAAAGGAAGTAGTGCCAAAGGGAAAGAAAAAGATACCTCTGCTGGAAACAAAGGAAAGGCTGATGATGTCTACTACAGTGGAGAACAGGATGACTTTGATATTTTTGACATTCCCACTGAACCAGTTCAGGAAGATAAAGATGGGTTATTTGAAGCTGAAGAGGAAAGTGATTTTGGAGAATGGGAAGAAGAAGCTCAAGTGGATCCTATGTTTGAGAAAGAATTTCAGAAGGAGCAGTCAGAGATGAAAAGAAAAGAAGCTGAACTCAAGAAGGTCTCTCAGATCATTGACATGAGAAAAGACATTCAAAGAACAGAAACTCTTCAAAAGCAACGTCTTCATGACATTAAGGCTCAAGAAAGGAGAAGAGATGTCAGACTAAAGATTGGTGAAAAATGGGATGAAGCTAGGAGAGTACTTGATATGCCTCAGCTGAGCACTAACAATGATAGGCAGTTCTTACATCTTCTTGACAAGCTGGAAATCTCAAATCCTAACAATGACATGTACATGAATGCTATCAAGACTGAAGTCTCAAGGATCACAGCTGCTTTTGATAGATCCCTAAATGAGATGAGCATTTTTGTATATTGTCAGAGTGAAGGATCATTCAAGGTGTCACTTCATCTATTTGAGAATCGTTCTTTGTCAGAGATTTGGGTTCTTTTAAACAAAGTCAAAAGAAGCTCAGAATTGAATGAAGTTCTTCGAGAAAGGCTTAAAGAGTTTGCCAGCAGGGCTAGTCCTCAAGTGGTCAACAATCCTCATCAGGTGAGATTCTTTAAGTTTGATTGTCTTCAAATCTGTCAGCTAGATGTACAATCTCTTAAAGACTACTCAGCTAAGCATCTGGTCTGGATGGAACATCATTTGAGAACTGCTGGATATTCATCCATGTTGAAGACTCAAGCTGCTGACTTGATTCAAGCTTATTGTGAAAAGAATGTTAAAAGGTACAATCAACTCAAGAATAAGCTGAAGTCAGTTGGAGTTCAACCAGTCAGACCAGCAAGCTTCACTTCAGAAAAGGATCGTGTCTTTGACAAGGAATTGCTTCAAGATTTAGAAGAAGGTGAAGTCAGAAGAGAAGACAACTGAAGTCAATTAGCTCAAAACTCAATGTAATATGATTAGAGCTTTATGAATCAAGATAGTCTAATGTAGTTATATGTTCAGGCTAGAGGAACATCTATCTTGTATTCACTTGTAAATTTCATTTGGAATCTGGAAAATGTTAAATATAATCCAGAACTTTTCTGCTATTTACTTTACATTACTGTTTATATCTTTTTCTTATTTGTTAGTTGAGTTATCCTCTAGGTATTTGTTGTTATTGTCTAACAAGCAAATAGGGGGAGATTGAAAGGTATATGTCATAGCCTACTCGTTTATTCGAGTATTTAACTCAACTCAAATAAGAATGTAATAAGTAAATAGTGGATCAATCATCAGAGAGATCTCACAATGTAACATCTGTCAAAGAATAAAGAAACATTGTTCATCTGCAGACTTGAAGATTCACTGGAAGAAGTTCAAGAATTTGATCATGCCTCAGTGATATAAATCAAGATCGTGGATTTAATCAAGTGACAGAGATCTCGTCAGGGTATCATTTATTACAAGGATTTAATCAGAATATCAAAGTCAAGACATGAAGAAACGTCACGGAAGTTAGTCACTCATGAACCAGACAGTACATCGAGTGTCAGCATTGAAGTGGCGGAATTGATTCATAAGTCTCAGTGACTTTCAGAAGATTGTCAGAAGAATGGATGCTGCTCAGGGTTAGTATTAATTCTCTATTAATTAATTAAGTCATATAATTTAATTAAGAAAATAAATTATATCTGCAAAGATTAATTTATTGATTAATTGAATTAAATTGATTAATTAATTTAGAATTAATATTAAGGATTTACAAGATTTTAATTGGTTTAAAATCTACTTAAAATTCAGCAAGACAATTCTTTTGAACTAGTATGACAATCGGTATGACAATTGATAGTCATACCGAAAGTCATGCCAATACATTTAATTGTCTTATTAGAATTTCTGTTTAGATTAAAATCTGTTATTAATTCAGCAAGACAATTTATTTGAACTAATATGACAATCGGTATGACAATCAATAGTCATACCGAAAGTCTTGCTAGCTCATTTTAATTGTCTTGCTAGTTGTAAATTTTGTCATACCGAAAGTCTTGCTGGCCAAAGAAGATTGTCATGCCAGTACATGTTTACATTCGGCTGTTTGATAAAAAGGAGCAGAAGTCTATTATTTCACAATCAATCAAACAGAACACAAACTCAAGAACAAAAGAAAAAGGAGCAGAAAAATATTTCATCTCATCTGCAACTTCAAGATCAATTTCTAGATTGTAAAGTTAAATCCAATCAACTAGAAATACTTATCTTGTTCTTGTGTATCAATCTGGCGGATTAAAATCCCTAGAACTTAATCTCAAATCGCATTTAGCATTTGATCTTTTAATTACAAAAATAGAAAAAGTTCATGTCGAATTTATTCTAGATTTGTAATAATTGATTTGAGATTAATCCCTTGTAACCGATACCGTAGTTGTAACACCTTTCAATTTTAATAAAAGTTTTATTTAACTTGAATTTTGTTTCACAATTTTATTCCGCATTTTATTCGATTAAACGGTATTGTTTGCATTCAACCCCCCCTTCTACAAACAAATTGGGACCTAACAAATCCGATCCCCAATCAGTAATAAAACATCATCGCGCTGTTGCTCCTCAACCTCAGGGTTCAGAGTCCCGCTACTATATACGATAACGAACTACGCTTCTATCACGATATTTATAAGGGTTCCCATAAGGGTTTTAACTGTCAGTACTATGTTAGGTAGCCCGATTATGAACTTGGTAAGAGTTCTTATTATCTTAGTGAACTTATTATCTTAACGTCACATCATCTCTGAGGTTTATAACGCTTGGCTCTGATACCATTTCTGTAACACCCCCAAATCCGGGGTCGGGGATCCAAGTTATCACGAGTTCCATTTCCCTTATCAATACTTAATCTTAACAGTCAACCAACTACTGCGTACTGTGACCCCACAATATACACACACACACCACAAGTTATAGTCTCAGAGATGAATACCAAAAATAACACAAGTCATTTTATTCCACAATTATAAACCATTTCACCTTAAAAAGGGTTTCTGAATAATTTACATATTCTTTGCCATTATTACAATTCATAAATATACGTAAGTCTGGTACATTAAAGGTTGAAAGCCTAGCCTATTGGTAGATCCTACCTCAGCTACACGGCATCAACGCCTACAGGAAACTGTGGAACGTTTCCTAACCGCTCACGAATTGAGAGCTTGATCATGTTCATCTTGTCTATCTATTGTTGTGTGATGAGAGAAGAAAGCAAGGGTGAGCAACAAGCCCACCGAAATAATATGTATAATAATTAACAATATATGAGCATTCTCATAGTACTCATGAAAGTCTTGGTCAAAAAGAAATGAACCAAGTTGATATCTTAAAGCGACCAAGTCGCAAAATATTCAGTATATACATACATATATACTTTTCACAATCTTTGAAATCCTCTAACATGTATAATATACACAGAGTTCCAGTTTATAACTGTATAAAATATCGTTGCAAGGTGATCTCATATATCTAACCTTGTCTCAACGTTTTTATGAAAATCTTTGACATGCACAAGATAATCATTTACTAGATATAAGTTTAAAAGATGAAGTTACAAGATACTCCAATATACTTATATCTTTTCCGAATACTACTTGAACTACCACCGTTCAAGTTATAATTAGTTCATCCCATAGATTAAGCTACAAGACAAAACTTGTATAGAATCAATCTTTAAAATATCATCAAAATAAAATGAAGTTACGAGATACTTCATTTGATGCAAACATCATTTTGAAAGCTTGACCCTGCCAACACTCAACAATCGCCCAACCGTAGCCTTTCTATCGAAGTGCTCTGGGTAGTTTTGCAGAAATATCCAATTGGATGATGAACTCATTACGGGAGTTTTCCGCGCCAGGAAGACCACTTACGATGATCAGTCGTAGTAGTGTAACTCCACCATTTTCTACATGTAGAGGAGAACCTGTCGGATTTACTTGTCAACCGAACACTGGACTCCTAAGGAGTGGACCGTCTTAGCGGAACTTCCGGGCCATTTGGGCCAATATAATAAGGTTGGGCCGGCGCTACTCGACCACTTACGCCACTCCTAGTTCAGATGAAATCCATGACCCTGAAACGTAAAGCTTGTTCTCCCTTTCCCCAAGTAGAAACTTGTTGATACGGCTCCACTAAGAAGTCGTATCTAGATGGAAAGGAAAACTCACCGATATTTCCCAGGCGATGCCTGTTAATGGATTAACTTGTTCCAAGAATTTTACTTCCCGAGTGTTTGGTAAGTAATCAAAAACTCTTTTATCATAATTGCAACCTTGTTGCGAATATAAAATACACCAAAGAGCTGGATCCCTCAGGTTTTGAGCGAGTATTTAAATCCCCTTCGAAAGGAGGATCTTAAATATAAAAATGAGTTTTGGGATCCGCCCTAACCTTTAAAAATCATTTTGAAGACTCGAAAACATTTTTAAGAATGTTTAGAGTGATGCTGATTTAATAAAATAAATCAGTCCCAATATATTAGAAAATATCTTAATATTATTATTTAAATAATATTCCCATAAAGAATAATCTTTATAAAAATAATTGAAGTAGAAGTTTTAAAACTTATACTTAAAATGAATATTAAATAACCAAAGATATACTATACGAAAGTACTATCTTTATTTGAATAATCAAAAGTAAGTTTGATTATCGACACATTATTCTTTAATAAAATAAATAATAATAATTAGTAAATAATCGGAGTCATAAGTCCTCGAATGAATATTCAAATAATAATATTCATTAAATAAAATAAACTGAGTCATATGTCCTCGGATGAATATTCAAAATAATAGTCATTAATAAAATAGAGTTATCGAATAAACCTTATTCGATTCATAGTTTTGAAAACTATATCTATATATATATATAAATATATATATATAATATACTCGGGAACATCGATTCTCGGTTTTAGAAAATGTTCACCTTTGGGGTCCCCTATACTAAGGGTATACGCAACTACTGCTTATCTCTAGCATAGGTATTATGCAACTTATAAGCAATTGAATCAACAATATATATCAAGATTACGAAACAGACATGCATATATACCATATCACATGCTCCAATATATCATAAGATTTGCTAATTAACCACCATATATCTATCACAAGATAATGCATATACATATGTACATCACAACAACAGTATAACGGGTAGAAAACTTTCCCGAGCGACTGGGGGTGATAAATGGCTTGGGACGAGTCTGGTAACCTATAAACAACATATAAGTTGGAATTAAACCAAAGTCGCTTATGAATCTATACTTTAACCAATTAGACCTTAAAGTTCGCTTTTGCACTTAACGATTCACTTAAGTCGCTCGAGTATCCTCGGCTCCACCATTTTTAATAAATTAACCATTAAGGGTTTTAAGGCGATTCTTTCGCGAGTGCCTTACCAACTGCCTAATACACTTTACATAAATGATTTATACTCCAATTAGTCCTTTAAGGTCTTTAACCTATGTTTCAAAGTAAGACGAGGGGTAATGGTTCGTTCACGAAATGCCGTTACTTAAAACGGTCGTTTCTCCTAAACCGTATATCGGATTCAAACAAACCAAATATCAAAACGAAGCTGGTAACATGAAATATCTAATCATGGCAATGGTCAAAACCTAACAGTGAGTTCTCGGGTCCTGATGTTAAGAACAAAAACAGTCTAAAGTAAATCGGACATTACGACGGCTATGTTTACGCGATTACCAATTTTTATTCTACTCCAAATCAACCACAAACCAACCACAATTCAACCATACCACCAAACTCCATACATACATCACTACAACAGCCCCAACACCTCAAGTTTTTCCAATTTATATTAATCTCAAACATGAACTAAAACTATTCTTAAGTTCTTTAACTAATAACCAAGATTTACAACTCCAAAAACATCACAAAACCAACTAATCTCTACATTCACAACAATCAAGCCTCTTATAAACTATAATACTCATATTAAGCTCTTAACATTCAATAACAAAGCTAGGTTAAGAGATTATACCTTCCTTGTGAGTGGGAGTAACTAATTAGCTTGGAATCACCCTTGAAAGTCCTTACCCAAGCTTAATCTAAACAAAAACTCAAGAAAAAAATGTTAAGTTCTTGAAAAACACTATTCACCCTCTTCTTCCATGAATTTTAGGAAGAGATTGTAAAGGAATTTGAAGCTCAAACTTATAGGATAGCTATATATATGCATAAGGAGTCTTTGATAATTACCTCACTAATTAACAAGGCTTGGATCTTGGATTTTGGATTTTTTCTTCTTGAAATATGAAAAGGGCCGAGAGCTTTCTTGAAGAAAAGTGAAGTCAACTTTGTGTTTTGGTGAAATGAATTGTTGGTTGGTTGTTTTTGGCTTTTGTTTTAATTATTTACCTTTTAACCATGGTGATTTTTGTGTGGTTCTTAATCAACCAACCTTCCTTCCTTTTTGGTCATGCTTAGGTCATCATTCTTATGTCATCTTCCCATGCTTGTCCTCTTCTTATTGGTTTGATGACATCATCCTCACTAACCTCTTTGATTAGCTCCTAATTACTTGGCTAATGACCGCTGATCTGTTATACGGTTCGCTTAACTTTCGTTTTCGTTTATCGTTTGAGGGATCATACCCGGGATCTTATTACTTGGGTTCCCTTAACCTTTATCAATACATTATATTCCTTTTATGATCCTTTCTTATAATCCTTGAATTTAAATCCTTTTTATCATGTTCCCTTATACTCAATTCTTTCGGTATCTGGTGGATTTTCGGGAAAAATCAAAGTGTTCGAATTTGGATTCTGACGATCTTTACATACACTTATATCCCATATAAAGTACTAATAAGATCTCAAAATAACAATAGAAGAACCCCTACATAGTGTGGCATGGAAAGTTTTCTTATTCAGCATAATCAGCAAAACACTATTCATAAGGGTTACTAAAAGTTCAAAAATTTTGGGGTTATTACAATGTAGGAGTTGCAGAAGTATTTACCTCACTTACCTGAGGTGCATTCATTATTGGTAAATATACCAATGGCACCTGGCTGTTGAGGCTAATTCTCAAAAGGTCTGCAAGGACCCTTTTCTCTTGTGCCCAGCATTTGAGTTTATTGCTCTCATTCGTTATGACCAAACCTTCCGCAATATGGTTAGCCAATAACATAAAGAATCTAGCATAATAGATGTTATGAGGTCTATTAGGTTTTTTAATTAACCTGGAACCTAATTCTAGCATGACATAGTTGCTAAAATTAAAGTACCTATCAGAAACCAGCATATAAAGCATATTAACAAGAGATGAAGTTATGGCATCAAAATTGCTAATCTTCCCAGAGAAAACCTTGATAAAGGCATCTCCAAGAAAACTCCATTCTTTCCTAAGGCCATTTCTTCTAATGCTCCCTAAACTAGCAGAATCAAACGAATAGCTTATGGAATCTAACATAGCAGATACATCATTATCAGTGTGTGGTGTCATGGTATTATTCTCAGGTAACTTAAAGCATGACTGTATATCATCACAGTTAATACAGTAATCCTTACCTTTGAGAGAGAAAGCAATGGTCATATATGTGGAGTTGAACTCTGCAGTTGTCCAAATCTCCTCAATTACCTCACAATAGATAGTTGGGGCTTCCAGCATTGCATAGATTAGTTTGCAGTTCTTGATGAAGTCCATCATCTTATGATAATCTGAATGGGCTTCATTCTTTTCCACCAAGGCTATGAAATTGTTCTTTTCATAAACAAAGCCAGACTGAGACATAGTCTTGACTACTGGTGCCATTGTTGTGAGTAGAGGTTGCAGAGAAAAGATTGAGAGTTTTGGGAGAGAAAGAGAGTAAAAATTGCAAGAAAGCGTAAAATGAAAATAGGAATTTAATGGGCTTTTATACTTTCTTGAATTAAAACGTAAATAAAATGATTAAATTATACTTTTAAATAAATTGCAACCGTTTGAGAATAAAGGAAACTGTAGAAATTCTGAAAACTGCCTTTAATACAAATACATACAACAGTATATATCTGTATCAACGGTTAAGTAAACAAATCAACGGCTGTGACTCACTTAAAGTAACTGATGTGACACTTCAACGGATGAGGTAAATAGTTATCCGTTGAAGATTAACACAGTTTTTATCCGTTGAAGGATAAGATTACCAGAAATCTATTTGTCTTTCAACGGATAATGAACATCCGTTGATAGAACAATTTTGGCTTTCAACGGATAAGGAATATCCATCGATAGAATAATCTTTACTGAAAGCCAACTTTGTTTTTGCCACAAATTCATTTCAGGCTTCAAAGCATATTATAATGAGGACATGAATTTATGAATAATTAAGCATACCTAGCTCACTTACTAATCTTGTGAATGTTGATTCATCAAGTGGCTTGGTAAATATGTCTACAATCTGCTTTTCACTTGGAACAAAATGAAGTTCCACTGTACCTTTCATCACATGTTCCCTTATGAAGTGGTACTTGATGTCAATGTGCTTGGTTCTTGACTGCTGCACTGGATTTTCAGTAATGGCAATGGCACTTGTGTTGTCACAGAATATAGGAATTTTGTAACAGTTAGTCCATAGTCAAATAGTTGATTCCTCATCCACAGTATCTGTGCACAGCAACTACCAGCAACAATGTACTCAGCTTCAGCTGTTGATGTTGAAACAGAATTTTGCTTCTTGCTGAACCATGACACAAGCTTATTCCCTAGAAATTGACAGGTGCCAGTTGTGCTTTTCCTGTCTATTTTGCAACCTGTATAATCTGCATCTGAGTAGCCAATTAGATCAAAACCAGACTCTCTAGGGTACCAAATTCCTAGATTTGGAGTCCCTTTGAGATATCTGAAAATCCTTTTACTAGCCACTAAGTGAGAGTCTTTAGGGTCATCTTGAAATCTAGCACAGAGACATGTAGAAAACATTATATCAGGTCTACTAGCAGTTAAATATAAAAGTGAACCAACCATGCCTCTATAACTTGAAATGTCTACAGACTTCAGCCTTATTTAATTCAAGCTTGGTGGCAGTGGCCATGGGAGTTTTTGCAGATAAACAATCCATTAAGTCAAACTTCTTTAAAAGATCATAAATATATTTAGTTTGACTAATGAAAATTCCACCACTAACTTGTTTAACTTGTAAACCAAGAAAATAAGTTAGCTCTCCCATCATGCTCATTTCATATTTACTTTGCATTAACTTAGAAAACTTTTTACAAAGCTTATCATCTGTAGATCCAAATATAATATCATCTACATAAATTTGAACAAGTATTGTAGAGCCATTAACATTTCTAAAGAAAAGAGTTTTGTTAACAGTACCTCTTGTGAAGTGATTATCTAGAAGAAATTTTAACAAAGTCTCATACCAGGCTCTAGGTGCTTGCTTTAGTCCATAGAGTGCTTTCAACAAATAATACACATAGTCTGGAAAGTTTGGATCTTCAAATCCTGGAGGTTGGCTTACATAAACTTCTTCCTCCAATTCCCCATTCAGAAATGCACTCTTGACATCCATTTGATAGACCTTGAAATTGGCATGGGCTGCATAGGCTAGAAAGATTCTGATGGCTTCAAGTCTGGCAACTGGAGCAAATGTCTCATCAAAATCTATTCCCTCTTGTTGAGAATAGCCTTTAGCAACCAATCTGGTTTTATTCCTTATGACAATGCCATTTTCATCCATCTTGTTTCTGAATACCCATTTTGTGTCAATAGAACTCTTGTTCTTTGGCTTGGGTACTAGCTTCCATACTTTGTTCCTTTCAAATTGGTTTAGCTCCTCTTGCAAGAAAGGAATATGTCCTAAGTCCAATCATGTATTAGGATTTAGGAATAACTTTTATATAATCTGTTTTGATTTCATTGATATTAATAAAGACTTGTTTTGTTTTTATTACGGGCTTTATCTATTTAAGTGTTTAAATAAGATATACCATAGTTTAGAGTAAAGCTTTTTATGGATTATGATGAGATCATAATAGTGAGACCTAAAAAGATGATAACTCTAAACTTAAATAGTTCCTGGTCATAGGATTACTAACTGGTAATTAATAATCCGCAAAGATCGGTACATACTATGCTTGCTTCATTATGAAGGATGTCTGTTCTCATAGACATTTGTGTGGTGACACTATAGCTAGTATGAAGGTGCTTATTATAGAATAAGTTCACTGAACATGACTCGCCCAGCTGAACAACTGATGGAGTTCACTCACGTGTCAGCAGTTGTTCGCTTAGTGATAGTTGTACAAGTATCCTTAGACTTGAGGTCATCATAGTCATCTTGTGTACACTGAACTGTGCTTTGGTTTAGTTCTTAGTCTCCAGGGACAATTATTAGGGCTCTTCTGGGTATAGGAATTTGTACACGAAGATAGTGTATGATCAATAAAGGATCTACCCCTTCCAGTGAAGGAGGCGAATGTTCAAGGCTAATCCACTTATGCTAGTTCAAGAATCTCTGGCCAGAGTAAATGAAATTAGAAAGGAGTTTCTAATTTGCATAGAACTACGCATAGTAAATGGTAAGCAAAGTGATTGAATTAGATAGGCTTGACACGAGATCCATGCCTTGTATTTAATCGGGACATTGTAGGGTAGAAGGAGTTTATTGTACGGTAACTATTCACTGCCAGGTTCTTGGTATTCTAAAAAGTGAATTCATATTATCTGGATAGTCGCGATATGTTGAGAAGCATCACTCACGATGTAGAATAAATGTGATTAATTAATTAATCATATTTAATAAATTAGAAAATTTATATAAATAATGATAAAATAATTTTATTATTATTTATTTCTACTACCGGCTTAATATTGAACCTACAGGGTCACACCATAAAAAGAGAATGATTTAATGGTGGAGGAATTAATTAATAATGGCTAATAATTATTTATTTATGAAATAAATAATTAATTGGAAAATTTAATAATTGATTAAATGAGATTTAATTGATTATAAATTAATTAAGAAAAGTTCTTAATATTATTAATTAAAGGATTTAATTTTTGGAAATTAAATCAAGAGAGAGAATTATTTCTAAAGTGTTTAGAAAAAGGATTAATGATTAAAAGGTGTTTTAATTATTAATGAGAATAATAAATGGGATAATAATAATAATATTTATGGGAAAATTTCAGCTGAAAATTTTGCCTATAAATACACTATTATAGACCCTATTTTATTCTAACCCACATAAAACCCTAGAAACCCAAAAGTTTTAGAAAACCAAATTCTCTCCACCTCCTCCTCCTCCTAAAAGTCGTTTTCTTGGTGGATACCGGTGGAGTGCTTCACACTTGAGGAGCAACTGCTAAGGATCTCTGATCGTTGTCTCTGAATTGTTTTTAAAGGTTAGATTCGATCCCTCGAATTTTTATTCACGATTTATATGCTTTTACTTGGATTTTGTGTGTGTAAAAGTGTTTTGTCATGCCCCCGCTGCGTTAAAAATCCAATATTGGTATCAGAGCCTAGGTTGTATGCATATAGATCTGTGGTAAAAATTTCAGAATTTTATGTGCTTGTATGAATTAATTATGATTTTTACAAGTTATATTATGGATTAATTTTGTCTGATGAGAAATCATTTCTCAGAATAATTTTGAATGTTGATCTGTGTTCTACAAGTATTGTAGATCGTCTGGGTATTTTTTTCATAATTTTATGATGTATAGATTTTTTATTATGAATTTTTGAAGTTCTTACAATTAAATTCGTAATTTAATAAGTATAATTATATGTATATATAGTATATATATATTTGTATTATCTGTACATCTGCACATCTGCTTGTACTGTCTGTGTTGTACTGCTGCGTGAAAAGAAGAATCAAGGTACAGGTCTGACATGCACGACCACCGAGGTGAGAAAAGAGCGGCTGCAGAAAATTAAAAAAAAAAGGGTGTAACGCATTCCGGGAATGCGTTACACACCTGTGGCGCATTCACGGAATGCGTTACACCCTTTAATGGCTTAAAAGGGGTGTAACGCATCACCGGAATGCGTTACAGGGCTTGTAACGTGTTCCTGTAATGCGTTACAGCCCGTCTGTTGATTTTAAAATTGATTTTCTGGGAGTTTCGTAACTCCGTTTTAGGCGTGCAATATACCGTTGGATTCGTTTTTTCGAGACGGATCTAATAGAGTGATCAATTTTAGTTTATATAAAAGTTTTGAACTGTTTATATTTCCATGAAGTGTTTTAAAGCTATTTTTAACTGTTTTAGTTGCTTTTAAATGCTTCATGTGATACATAGAGATGTATAATGCTTAGACTAATGTGCTAGATGATGTAACATGGCTACCTTGATGTTTATTCATGTTGATATATGTGATATATGCTTAGTTTATCATGCGATGATAGATTTAGGTGAACTTAAATAAACATAAGGCGTTTGTTAGACAACCTAGTATAGTGAAATTGTTTCATAACCTTAAGAATAATATTATGAATACAATCATGAGATTCTTGTGTTTGTGAAACACGTAATTGAATATGAATTTTCGATATGAGAGAAAGGATGATTCTGTCAACAACAGATTTCTATCTGTAAGAAAGGGTTATTAAGTGACGCCTCTTAACAATGCTCCACCCAATTTGGGAATCATCTGATTATTGATTATTGATTTGAAATATTTAATTTAAAAGGAAGAATCTCTTTATAATATGATTATGATTGTAACGTAATATAATCCCTCTAAAATTAAATAATATCAAGTAGTAATTGGCCAATGATACAACGGGCTTGTATCGGTCATAGCCTTCCAACATGGTAGAAAGTAGTTCTTATTTTTGAATCATTGTCGTTTCATGCCACAGCCGAGGGCTTTGATTTCGAAATAAGAAATACTTGTCTATTACATAGAGATGTGTACATTGAATAAGAATCTAAAGGTCGTTACGTGCCACAGCCGTGGGCCTTTGGGGACTGATTCAATTGTACGGAATGTTGGGTTAGACTTGAATTAGAATATTGAGTTTGTCATGCCACAACCGTGACTCAATTATTTAAGAGGCTAAAGTTTGATTAGGGAATAACATTAGATGTAATTGACAAGAGTTGTCTGCCTATTGAACATTACATGGCGTTTCGTGCCACAGCCGGGGTTGTGTAATGGAATGTAGGATCCCTATTCCCACTAGCATTATGAATGCTTAATTTTTCATGTAGGGGGTTGAATAAATTAGGAAAACTAGTGGGAGCCACTTATGAATAAAGACCCGATTCATATAGTGTTTTGAAATGAAATCAAATATTTGCTAAGTGTTGTTATGTGTTTATCATTTACAGATTTACTTTGTACGTTATGTCTTCTGCACTATCACTCGGGAGCATACTAGATGCTCACAAATTGACTGGTCCTAATTATGCTGACTGGCTTCGAAACATGAGAATTGTTCTCAGGATTGAGAAACTGGAATACGTGATTGACTCACCTAAGCCTACTGAACCTGCTAGTGATGCACATAATGATGAACATATTGTGTATCGTAAGTGGATAGATGATGCAAATGTTGCTCAATGCATCATGCTAGCTTCCATGAACATTGAGCTACAGAAGTAACATGAGCATATGGATTCTCACACTATCCTCATGCATCTACAAGAATTGTATGATGTGGCAGGGAGGACAGCTCGATATGAGATATCGAAGGAGCTGTTCGGGTGTAGGATGTCTGAGGGATCATCTGTGAATGACCATGTACTTAAGATGATCAATTTGATTGAACGTCTTGGACAACTTGGTTTTGCCATGGATGGGGAGCTGAGCCAAGACTTAGTCTTGCAATCGCTTCCGAGTTCGTTCTCGCAGTTTGTTATGAACTTTCACATGAATAAGTTGGATGTCAGCCTGCCTGAACTCCACAACATGTTGAAGACTGCGGAATCGAATTTTTCCCCTAAGAAGAGTTCTGTTCTTCTAATTGGTGAAGGTTCCAATCCTAAGAAAAGGAAGAGGAACTCTTCCAAGAAGAAGAAAGTAGGTGAGAAAATGCCGGTTCCACCAAAAGCTGAAAACCCCAAGAGCAAAGTTGTTTGCTTTCACTGTAACAAGGTGGGGCACTGGAAGAGGAACTGCAAGGTTTACCTTGCAGAATTGAAGAAGGAGAAGGGTAGTGAGACTACCGCTTCTGATTCAGGTATGTTCATGATAGAAGTGAATATGTCATTTCTACTTGGGTATTAGATACCGCCTGTGGTTCTCATATCTGCAATTTGTTGCAGGGACCAAGGAGAAGTAGGACTCTTGAGGAAGAGGAGGTGATTCTATTGATGGGAAATGGAGCAAGAGTTACTGCTAAAGATGTAGAATCATTTCATTTACATATGCCTACGGGCAAGACTATTGTTTTAAATAATTGTTATTTTGTTCCCTCGATTGTGAGGAATATTATTCCCATGCTAGACTTGGATGGATTTTCATTTATTATTGAGAATAATGAATGTTCTATTCTTAGAGATAATATTCTTTATGGACGTGGTACTTTAAATAATGGTCTGTATATATGTGACATAATTTAATTCAGATTGAACAAACAAATAAAAGAAAAGGGATGATGAAAATCTCACTTTATAGTGGCATTGCAGTCTCCATTTAGTAGACATGGAGAGATGACTGTAAATTTGCTAGGAATGGTACACACAGATGTATGTGGACCAATGTCTAAGCAAGCCATGGGTGGATTTTCATACTTCATTACTTTCATAGATGATAGATCTAGATTCGGATATGTGTTTGATGAAACACAAGTCTGAAGCCTTTGAAAAGTTCAAAGAGTATAAGTATGAAGTGGAGAAACAACCAAACATAGTATTATAACTCTTCGATCAGATCGAGGTAGTGAATACTTTAATGGAGTGTTTCTAGATTATCTCAAAGTAAATGGTATAGTCTCCCAGTGGACTCCTCCAGATTGGTATCTGAAAGGAGAGATCGAACTTTGTTAAACATAGTTCGGTCCATGATGAGCTATGCAAATCTTCCAGTATTCCTATGAGGTTATGCATTGGAAACCTCAGCATATTTACTGAATAAGGTGCCTTCCAAAATCTGTTCCTCAAACTTAATATGTGATATGGAGAGAAAGGAAACCGAGTCTTAAACACGTTAAGATTTGGGGATGTCCAGCTTATGTCAAGTAAGTTGACCCAGATAAGCTGGAATATCGATCCGTAAAATGTAGTTTTGTGGAATATCCTAAAGAGACTTTAGGGTATTACTTTTACACCGATCATCGGGTGTTTGTCTCCAGACATGCTACCTTCTTGGAAAAGGAGTTTATCCTTGAAGGAAACAGTGGGAGCAATGTTGAACTTTATGAAGTTCAAGAAGCACAAACTGCTACGGATCAAGTGGAAACACCTGTTCTGACTGAACAACCTTTTGTGGAACAGCCCATTCATAGATCAGGGAGAGTGTCTCGCCAACCTGAGAGGTAATATGGCCTTGTCATTGAGAATGTCAATGAGTTGTCGATCATTAATGATGACGACCCTGTGACCTATAATGAGGCTATGAGTAGTGTTGACTCAGAGAAATGGCATAGTGCCATGAAATCTAGAATGGAATCTATGTATACGGTATACAAAAGATAGATTATAGCAGATGGCCAGGTGGAGACCTTTAAGGCCAGGCTTTTGGGAAAAGGATTCAAACAAAGGAAATGGATTGTCTTTGATGAAACCTTTTACCTGTAGCCCTGTTAAAATCAGTTCGGATTTTGCTTGTGAATGCTGCTTACTACGACTATGTGATCAGGCAAATAGCCAGATGGTTTTCTTTCCAAGGGAAATGAAAACCTAGTGTGTAAGCTGTTGCGAACCATATGTGGTTTAAAGCAAGCTTCTCGAAAGATGGAACATTCGTTTTGATGAGACAATCAAAGAGTTTGATTTTATAAAAAACGTAGATGAACCATGCGTCTACAAAAGGGTTAGTGGGAGCGCGGTAACATTTCTTGTATTGTATTGAATTAGAGTTGACACACATAACAACATAGCAGGCCCACTCACAAAGCTACTTTTTGAAAGTCACTTTGATCGTCATAAAGATGAGATGGATATTAGATACCAGAGTGATTGGCTTTAGTACAAGTGGGAGATTGAAAGGAATATGTCCTAAGTCCAATCATGTATTAGGATTTAGGAATAACTTTTATGTAATCTGTTTTGATTTTATTGATATTAATAAAGACTTGTTTTGTTTTTATTACGGGCTTTATCTGTTTAAGTGTTTAAATAAGATATACCATAGTTTAGAGTAAAGCTTTTTATGGATTATGATGAGATCATAATAGTAAGACCTAAAAAGATGATAACTCTAAACTTAAATAGTTCCTGGTCGTAGGATTACTAACTGGTAATTAATAATCCGCAAAGATCGGTACATACTATGCTTGCTTCATTATGAAGGATGTCTGTTCTCATAGACATTTGTGTGGTAACACTATAGCTAGTATGTAGGTGCTTATTATAGAATAAGTTCACTGAACATGACTCACCCAGCTGAACAACTGATGGAGTTCACTCACGTGTCAGCAGTTGTTCGCTTAGTGATAGTTGTACAAGTATCCTTAGACTTGAGGTCATCATAGTCATCTTGTGTACACTGAACTGTGCTTTGGTTTAGTTCTTAGTCTCCAGGGACAATTATTAGGGCTCTTCTGGGTATAGGAATTTGTACACGAAGATAGTGTATGATCAATAAAGGATCTACCCCTTCCAGTGAAGGAGGCGAATGTTCAATGCTGATCCACTTATGCTAGTTCAGGAATCTCTGGCCAGAGTAAATGAAATTAGAAAGGAGTTTCTAATTTGCATAGAACTACGCATAGTAAATGGTAAGCAAAGTGATTGAATTAGATAGGCTTGACACGAGATCCATGCCTTGTATTTAATCGGGACATTGTAGGGTAGAAGGAGTTTATTGTACGGTAACTATTCACTGACAGGTTCTTGGTATTCTAAGCAGTGAATTCATATTATCCGGATAGTCGCGATATGTTGAGAAGCATCACTCACGATGTAGAATAAATGTGATTAATTAATTAATCATATTTAATAAATTAGAGAATTTATATAAATAATGATAAAATAGTTTTATTATTATTTATTTCTACTACCGGCTTAATATTGAACCTACAGGGTCACACCATAAAAAGAGAATGATTTAATGGTGGAGGAATTAATTAATAATGGCTAATAATTATTTATTTATGAAATAAATAATTAATTGGAAAATTTAATAATTGATTAAATGAGATTTAATTGATTATAAATTAATTAAGAAAAGTTCTTAATATTATTAATTAAAGGATTTAATTTTTGGAAATTAAATCAAGAGAGAGAATTATTTCTAAAGTGTTTAGAAAAAGGATTAATGATTAAAAGGTGTTTTAATTATTAATGAGAATAATAAATGGGATAATAATAATAATATTTATGGGAAAATTTCAGTTGAAAATTTTGCCTATAAATACACTATTATAGACCCTATTTTATTCTAACCCACATAAAACCCTAGAAACCCAAAAGTTTTAGAAAACCAAATTCTCTCCACCTCCTCCTCCTCCTAAAAGTCATTTTCTTGGTGGATACCGGTGGAGTGCTTCACACTTGAGGAGCAACTGCTAAGGATCTCTGATCGTTATCTCCGAATTGTTTTTAAAGGTTAGATTCGATCTCTCGAATTTTTATTCACGATTTATATGCTTTTACTTGGATTTTATGTGTGTAAAAGTGTTTTGCCATGCCCCCGCTGCGTTAAAAATCCAACAGTGCATTGCTAAAATCCAATCTGGATCCAATAGAGCTTCTTCCACTCTCTTAGGTTCCTCCTGTGATAGAAAGCTACTATACAGACATTCATCTTGAGTAGCCCTTCTAGTTTGCACTTTAGATGTAGCATCACCAATGATTAGTTGAAAAGGGTGATTCTTGGTCCATTTCCTTTGAGGTGGTAGATTAGCTCTAGATGAGGTTGCCTCAGTATTGTCATGATGTGAGATAGAATGTTGATTGGTTGAAACTTCCCCTGAGTTGCTGATCCTTTGAAAGGAATTGGGAGTTCTATCAACTGATGAAGTAAAATGATTATCCGTTGACAGACTGTGATCAACGGATGCTTCATTATGAACTTCAACGGATGATGCACTTCATCTTTCAACTGATGCTGTATTGCTTCTATCAACGGAAGCTGAATTATGACTTTCAACGGATGCATCATTCGGTGCATTATCCAAGAGCAAATTTTGAATTCTTTTCGAGGTGCCTTCTTCATCATTCTCATCTTCACTATCATCACAATATATCTCAATGTTGTCGAATTTGAGTCCTTCATGATATCCCTCATCTGTTAGTCCATCAATCTTTTTATCATCAAACACAACATGCACAGATTCCATGACAATGTTGTTTCTTAGATTGTAGACTCTATATGATTTTCCAGCAGAATAACCAACAAATATTCCTTCATCAGCCTTTGCATCAAACTTCCCTTTGTGATCAGGTTGATTCCTTAGAATGTAACATTTGCAACCAAAGACATGCAGAAAGTTTAAAGTTGGTTTTCTTCTCTTGAACAATTGATAGGGAGTCATGCCTTTTGCCTGATTAATTATAGGAATATTCTGAGTGTAACATGCACAGTTAACAGCCTCAGCCCAAAAGTATGTTGGGAGTTTTGATTCTTCAAGCATTGTTCTTGCAGCTTCAATTAGTGATCTGTTCTTCCTTTCCACCACACCATTTTGTTGTGGAGTCCTTCGAGCTGAGAACTCATGCATGATCCCATTTTCTTCACAGAACAACTTCATGGTTGTATTCTTGAACTCAGTTCCATTGTCACTCCTGATATTCCTTACTTTGAAATCTGGATGATTGTTGACTTGCTTGATATGGTTGATGTGATTTCACTAGCTTCATCCTTTGATCCAAGGAAATAAACCCATGAAAACTTTGAGAAATCATCTACAATCACTAGGCAATATCTTTTCCTTGAAATTGATAATACATTGACTGCTCCAAAAAGATCCATGTGTAGCAGTTGTAATGGTTCATCAATTGCAGATTCAAGTTTCTTACTGAATGATGCTTTCTTTCCTTTCCTTTCTGACAAGCATCACACAGTCCATCCCTTGTGAATTCCACTAGAGGGATTCCTCTAACTAAGTCCTTTTTGACTAGATCATTCATTGTCTTGAAATTCAAATGGGACAGCTTCTTGTGCCATAGCCAACTTTCATCTGGACTTGCTTTGCTGAGAAGACAAGTAATTGATTCTGAATCTGTAGAGTTGAAGTCAGCTAAGTACACATTCCCTTTTCTAACTCCAGTTAGAACCACTTTGTTGTCCTTCTTACTTGTGACAACACAGGCTTCAGAATTGAAGGAAATAGTATTCCCTCTGTCACATAGTTGACTGATGCTCAATAGATTGTGTTTGAGACCATCAACTAATGCAACTTCATCAATGATGACAATTTCTTTTGAAATCAAGCCATATCCCATAGTGAACCCTTTGCTGTCATCTCCAAAGGTTATGCTAGGGCCAGCTCTCTCCTTGAACTCTGTGAGCAGGGTGAAATCTCCTGTCATGTGTCTTGAACAACCACTGTCCAAGTACCATAGATTCCTTCTTTTTCCCTGCACACAACAAAATCAATCAAGTTGATTTTGGTACCCAAGTTTCCTTGGGTCCAACCTTGTTAGTCTTTTTCCTAGACTTCATTCCTCCTGCATCTTTTGATTTAGGTAACTTTGGGTCAACCTTGATCTCAGATGTAGTTGGTTGAAGTGTAGGGTTAGTCACAGAATCATTTAGCACATTTGATTGAATTTGATAAGGCATGTATTGTGCAAATATATTATTCCACATAGGCATGTTGTATGGCATCTGAGGCATACTGAATGCAGTAAAATAAGGATTATTAACATATGACATGTTTGCAAAATGTGCATGAGGGTTCTGATGAGACATAACAGGCATAGCATGCAGAGGTGACATAGACATGTTAGGCATGGAGGGAGTTAAAGTCATGGGAGCATTCTTAACAGATTTGCAGTTATCAGATAGATGATTAACACTTTTACAATGCACACAGCTTTTTCTAGGGGCATACTTATCAGGTGTGTAATTGTTGTGTTTATTAATCCCTACCTCCCCATTTCTATTAGATTTTCTTTTAGTCTCCTTTTTATCCTCAACCAATTTAAGCCTATTTTTCAGCTGATCTAAAGTCATGTGTCCTATATTCACCTTACTGGCATCTTTGGATGTGCTAGCTCCTTCTTTGACAAAGTTCTTGAAAGTTGAACTAACCTTCTTATTGAGATTTTTCTTTTTAGAATCACTTGCCTGTTTTAATTGATGAGCCTTCAACGGATGCTCTTTTTCTTCCTTCAACGGATAACTTTCATTATCCGTTGATTCCACATCTGTTGACAATCCATTAATTAATTCTAACTCCTTTTTGTTTTTCTTCCAGGCATTCTCACAGAATGATTCAATTCCCTGAACCTTGACAATCTGGGCACTAACATCCCTAGATGTTTTCCAGGCCTTGATTACCTCTTGCTCACTTTCTAACTGTTTAGAAAGAATTTCTACTTTCTTAACAGCTTCTTCTAGTTCACTTTCAACAGTTAAGCATTTAATTTTAATCTTTTCAAGCTCAATTACCTGATTCTCTAACACAGCATTCCTATCACTTAAAAACAAATTATTCTCTTTGATTCTTGTGTTTTCTTTAGCTAGTGATTTAAGGGAAACACGCAAATGATATAATTCATTGGACATATCATTTATGGCTTCATTGCATTCAATCTTAGAAAGCTGAGAGAGATCAGTAGTAATTACCTGGTTGCTTGATGAACTAGTTTCATTTTCATCAGAATTAGCCATCAGGGCTAGGTTGACATATTCCATATCATCATCTTCATTGACTCCATCTGCTGCCCAATCATCTTGAGTCAGAAAAGCTCTTTCCTTTTGTTTGAGCAAATCAAAATACTTCTTTTTGTAATCAACTTGCTCAAATTTCTTCTTATCAGAGGTTGGCTTCCTGCACTCATTGGCAAAGTGTCCACTAATGCCACAGTTATAACATTTGAACTTAGATTTGTCCACCATGTTTTTGTTTGACTAGTGAATTTTGTATTTTTCCTGAATTTCATCTTTGTAAACCTCCTGGACAGAAAAGTCAGATGTTCATCAACATCATCAGAGTCATCTTAACTGGAATTGTCTTCATCCTCAGTTACTTGCTCCTTTCCCTTGCTTGATTCTGATTTGCTTGTGCCAATTTTGAGACTTGGCATTGTCTTTTCCTCATTCCTGGCTTCAATCTTCTCATTGTCAGCTACAAGTACAACTGATCCTCCTTTTCTCTTTCCCTTTTCCAACAGCTCATCTTGCTCCATCTCAAGTTCATATGTCTTCAAAATTCCATATAATCTTTCAAGTGTGAAGTCCTTATAATCTTGAGAATTTCTTAGAGAAACAGTCATAGGCTTCCATTGTAACACCCCCAAATCCGGGGTCGGGGATCCAGGTTGTCACGAGATCCATTTCCCTTATCAATACTTAATCTTAACAGTCAACCAACTACTGTGTACTGTGACCCTACAATAAACACACACCACAAGTTATAGTCTCAGAGATGAATATCCAAAAATAACACGAGTCATTTTATTCCACAATAATAAACAGTTACACCTAAAAAGGGTTTCTGAATAATTTACATATTCTTTGCCATTATTACAATTCATAAATATACATAAGTCTGGCACAACAAAAGTTGAAAGCCTAGCCTACTGGTAGCTCCTACCTCAGCTATAACGGCATCAACGCCTACAGGAAACTGTGGAACGTTTCCTAACCGCTCACGAATTGAGAGCTTGATCATGTTCATCTTGTCTATCTATTGTTGTGTGATGAGAGAAGAAAGCAAGGGTGAGCAACAAGCCCACCGAAATAATATGTATAATAATTAACAATATATGAGCATTCTCATAGTACTCATGAAAGTCTTGGTCAAAAAGAAATGAACCAAGTTGATATCTTAAAGCGACCAAGTCGCAAAATATTCAGTATATACATACATATATACTTTTCACAATCTTTGAAATCCTCTGACATGTATAATATACACAGAGTTCCAGTTTATAACTGTATAAAATATCGTTGCAAGGTGATCTCATATATCTAACCTTGTCTCAACGTTTTTCTGAAAATCTTTGACATGCATAAGATAATCATTTACTAGATATAAGTTCAAAAGATGAAGTTACAAGACACTCCAATATACTTATATCTTTTCTGAATACTACTTGAACTACCACCGTTCAAGTTATAATTAGTTTCAAAAGTTCTTCACACTGATGAGACTACAAGATAAGACTTAAATAGATTCAATCTTTGAAATATCATTTGAAAGAAATGAAGTTATGAGATACTTCATTAAGTCCCGATATATATACACCTATATATATACATTTCATACACTCCTTGAAAACCTCTGTTATGAAAATTATAAACAGAGTTGCAATATCCAATGAATTTGGAAAGGAGAAAACCTTGGCATAAACCTGATATCTTGCTGATCAGGCAAAGATACCAATAAGTAACCTTTTCTACTAGTAGATGGACGAATTCCCCACTGGTCATTGTTAGGGCAAAATCACGCGCTAATATTCACGCAAGTATACGCGTTCGCAAGTAATATAGAATACTTTCTAGTTCGTTCCCACAGATACTCAGACTAAATTATTGTCTAATTAAACTCACTCACCAATGTATGATTACTTCTCAATGTTAAGACACTAACACTTAAGATTGTTGATTAAATATTAACTATAATTAACTACTTAATTAATCACTTACTTAACACTTCAAATTATCAATAATAAAACACTCATGAGATCACAACTTCATTATTACTTCCTTCAATAGCCATTGTTATTACCTTTAGCATGTGACAGTGATGATATTAATCGAATAACACGAAACTGATAAAAGCCAACTTTCATTGTACTAATACCATTCTACCAAGCATCCACAATTTAAGATAGAAGTTGAATAGTCATCAATTATGTTGAGTTCCTATATGTCTACAGAAATTGACAACACAACGATTTAAGCACAAGTTATTCCTTTTGATTACATAGGGCAAATAAAACTGTTAGAGTTACCCACTAATCATGCACAACATACATGAACCTATGCTAGCATGGCAAGTTCTAAATCTCAAGATCCACCGTCGCTTCACAAGAGATTAACACCCTATCTTATATGTTCGCGACGCACATAAGACGAATACGCACAACCAATACTAGATATCATACAATCATCACACACTAAAGTATTAAACAATTAACTAAAGAATTCCATAATAAATCCGTTGCAACCCCATGATCACGATTAGCCCATAATAGCACTTATCGTCATCATGGGTTCATATGAAATCATGATAAACAAACACAAGAAAATAATAACTAAACTAATTATATTAAAATAGAATACAACACAAGAGTAAATAAGTTCAAAGTAAGAAAACTAGCATCCAACATTACAACGACACAAGAATCACAAGAAAATATGCTTCCTCTTCGTTGCGGTGTGCTAAATCGGTCTTCTTCCTTATCTCCTTCGCTCTTTGCGTAAAAACACAATCTTCTTCAATCCACCCTTGTGAAAACGTCTCAAATCTACTTATATAATAGTCCCATAAAACTCAGATTACATAGAAGTGGAAACCAAACAGAAGTAGAAGTCCTGAAATAATATATTTTTCCCCGACCCTGCGCGGCCGCTCAGCATAGCTGAGCGGACGCTCACCTTGCTGCGCGGCCACTCAGCAATGCTGAGCGGGCACTCAGACCTCTACTGGAAAAAATCTGATTTTGCTCCGTTTCTTCGCCGTAATCTGCCCGTTTCTTTCCTCTCGCAATGGTGAACATATGCCAAGGCTTATTCTTGATGATTCCTCCCCCGAAATGCAACTAATACTGTAATAACCCCAATTTTTGGGAAATTTTTGAAACCCTTATGAATAGTGTTTTTGCTGAATGAGAAAACTTTTCATGCCACACTATGTAGGGGTTCTGATATGGATATTCTGAGATTTTATTAGTACTTTATATGGGATATAAGTGTATGTAAAGATCGTCAGAATCCAAATCCGAACACTTTGATTTTTCCCGGAAATACACTAGATACGGAAAGATTTGAGAAAAAGGTAACAGGATAAAAAGGATTTAAATTAAAGGATTATAGGAGAGGATCATAAAAAGGAATATAATATATTGAGAAAGGTTAAGGGAACCTAAGTAATAAGATCCCGGGTATGATCCCTCAAACGATAAACGAAAACGAAAGTTAAGCGAACCGTATAACAGATCAGCGGTCATTAGGCAAACGATTAGGAAGTTAATCAAGGGGATTAGTGGGGATGATGTCATCCAGCCAATAGAAAGAGGACAAGGAGGGGAGGATGACATCATGAGGATGACACAAGCATGACAAAAAAGGAAGGAGATGTGGTGACTTTTTAACCACACAAAATCAAGGGCAACTAGGTAATTTACTAAAACAAACACAAAAATCAAACCAACCAAGCCAAGCAAATCATTTTTCATCAAAATCAAAAAGAAACCAAGGCATTGTTCTTCATGCTCTCGGCCAAAACAGAACCAGAACACTAAAACTGCTGTATCTCCTTCATTTCTCACTCAAATATTGTGTTCTATAGCTCATTGGAAAGGTATTGAGATGGCCTACAACTCTTGTTCACAAGTCTCGTCCAAATAATCATGGTAAGACCCTCATTTTTACAGTTCTTTAAATCGGACTTTTAGAAACTTCAAAGCCTAACTTTGTGTTCTTGATTTCTTTGGAAAGATCAAGCTTGTAGGAGGCTCCCTAAGGCTTCCTAGCAACTTAACACCTTCCAAGGAAGGTATAAACTTCAAACCCTAGCCTTTACTTTATTTGTTAGTAAGTTTAATGGTTGGTGTTGTGAAATGAGAAGCATGGATTGTGATTATTAGTAGTTTGGTTTGATTTGGAAGTGTTTTGGTAATTGAAGCTTGATTATAGTTCATAGGTCTTGATTGTGGTTGTTTGAGTTGAAAAACTTGGAGATTATGGACTGATGTGGTATGGTTTAGGTGAAGTTTTGTTGTATTGATGGTTATGAGTTGGTTGGTGGTTAATTGGAGTAGTTTAAACATTGGTAATCGCGTAAACATAGCCGTCGTAACGTCCGATTTTCTTTGGACTGTTTTTGTGCATAACATTAGGACCCGAAAATCCCCTGATAGATTATGACCACTGCCATGTTTAGATAGCTCATGTTACGAGCTTCGTTTTGATATGTAGTTCGTTCGATTCCGATGCACGGTTTAGGAGAAACGACCGTTTCAAGTAACGGCGTTTCGCGAACGAAACTTTTCCCCTCGCCTTACTTTGAAACATAGGTTAAGGACCAAAAAGGGTTAATTAATGTATGAAACATTTATGGTAAGTGTGTTAGGCAGTTGGTAAGACACTCGCGAAGGAATCGCTTTAAAACTCGTAAAGGTTAAATTATTAAAAATGGTGGAGCCGAGGGTACCCGAGTGACTTAAGCGAATCAGTGAGCGCAAAACGAGCGTTAGAGTCTGAGTTGGTTAGGGTATAGATTTACAAGTGACTTTGGTTTAATTCCAACTTACTTGTTGCTTATAGGTTACCAGACTCGTCCCGAGCCATTCGTAACCCCCAGTCGCTCAGGCAAGTTTTCTACCCGATATACTGTTGTTGTGATGTAAATATATGTATATGCATTATCTTGTGATAGTGCATGATTGTTATTAGCAAATTTTGCGATATATTGGAGCATGCTGATATGGTATATATGCATGTCTGTTTCGTAATCTGGTTATCTATCTGTTGATTTCAATGCTTATAGTTGCATAATACCTATGCTAGAAATAAGCAAGTAGTTGCGTATACCCTTAGTATAGGGGATAAAAGGTGAACATATTTCTAAACCGGGAGTCGATGTTCCCGAGTATATTATATATATATATATATATTTATATATATATGGATATAGTTTTTAAAACTATGGATCGAATAAGGTTTATTCGATACCTTTATTTTACTTAATTGAATATTAATTTGAGTATTCATTCGAGGGCTTATGACACAGTTTATTTTATTATTTGAATATTATTTGAATATTCATTCGAGGGCTTATGACTCAGTTTATTTTATTATTTGAATATTATTTGAATATTCATTCGAGGGCTTATGACTCAGTTTATATTATTATTGAATATTACTTGGATATTCATTTGAGGATGTATGACTCCTTTATTTTATGAATATTATTTATAGTATTCATTCGAGGTATTATGACTCCGCTTATTACTTAATAATATTCTTTATTGTATTAAAGAATAAGGTGTCAATAATCAAACTTACTTTTGATTATTCAAATAAAGATATTACTTTCGTATAAGTATATCTTTGATTATTTGCTATTCATTTCAAGTATAAGTTTTAATACTTCTACTTCAATTATTTTATAAAGATTATTCTTTATGGGAATATTATTTAAATAATAATATTCAGACATTTTCTAAATATTCTGGGGACTGATTTACTTTATTAAATCAGCTTCACTCCAAACATTCTTAAAAATGTTTTGCGAGTCTTCAAAATGATTTTTTTAAAAGTTAGAGCGGATCCCAAAACTCATTTTTTTTAAGATCCTCCTTTCGAAGGGGATTTAAATACTCGCTCAAAACCTGAGGGATCCGGCTCTGTGGTGTGTTTTATATTCGCAACAAGGTTGCTGTTTTGATAAATGAATTGATTACTTACCCAACACTCGGGAAGTAAAATTCTTGGAACAAGTTAATCCATTAACAGGCATCGCCTGGGAAATATCGGTGAGTTCTCCTTTCCAAATAGATACGACTTCTTGGTGGAGCCGTATCAACAAGTTTCTACTTGGGGAAAGTGGGGACAAGCTTTACGTTTCAGAGTCATGGATTTCATCTGAACTAGGAGTGGCGTAAGTGGCCGAGTAGCGCCGGCCCAGCCTTATTATATTGGCCCAAATGGCCTGGAAGTTCCGCTAAGGCGGTCCATTCCTTAGGAGTTCAGTGTTCGGTTGACAAGTAAATCCGACAGGTTCTCCTCTACATGTAGAAAATGGTGGGGTTGTACTACTACGACTGATCATCGTAAGTGGTCTTCCTGGCGCGGCAAACTCCCGTAATGAGTTCATCATCCAATTGGATAATTTCTGCAACACTACCCAGAGCACTTCGATAGAAAGGCTACGGTTGGGCGATTGTTGAGTGTTGGCAGGGTCAAGTTTTCAAAATGATGTTTACATCAAATGAAGTATCTCGTAACTTCATTTTATTTTGATAATATTTTAAAGATTTAATCTATTCAAATCTTGCCTTATAGTCTCATCTATGTGATGAACTTTTGAAGCTAATTATAACTTGAACGGTGGTAGTTCAAGTAGTATTTGGGAAAGATATAAGTATATTGGGGTATCTTGTAACTTCATCTTTTAAACTTATATCTAATTAATAATTGTCTTATGAATGACAAAGATTTTCAGAAAAACGTTGAGACAAGGTTAGATATATGAGATCACCTTGCAACGATATTTTTTTTATACAGTTATACACTGGGACTTTGTGTATATTGTGCATGGAAGAGGACTTCCAATATTTTGAAAAGTATATATGTATATATATATACTGAATATTTTGCGACTTCATCGCATTAAGATATCAACTTGGTTCATTTCTTTTGACCAAGACTTTCATGAGTACTATGAGAAGGCTTATATATTGTCAATCATTATACATATTATTTTGGTGGGCTTGCTGCTCACCCTTGCTTTCTTCTTTCATCACACAACATCAGATATACAAGATGAACCGGACCAAGCTCCCGATTCGCAAGAGGTTAGGAGACGTTCCGCAGTTTTCTAGAAGCACTGATGCCGCCATAGCTGAGGTAGGAACTACCAATAGGCTAGGCTTTCAACTTTTGATGTATCAGATTATGTATATTTATGAATTGTAATAATGGCAAAGAAATGTAAATTTATTCAGAAACCTGTTTAAGGTGTATTGGCATATAATTGTGGTATAAAACGACTTGTGATTATTTTTGGATATTCATCTCTGAGACTATAACTTGTGGTGTGTGTGTTTATTGTGGGGTCACAGTACAGAGTAGTTGATTATTTATTAAGATTGGGTGTTGTTAAGGGAAATGGAACTCGTGACAACCCGGATCCCCGACCCCGGATTTGGGGGTGTTACAGAAATGGTATCAGAGCTAAGCGTTATAAACCTCAGAGATGATGGGACGTTAAGATAATAAGTTCACTAAGATAATAAGAACTCTTGCCAAGTTCATAGTCGGGCTACCTAACGTAGTACTGACAGTTAAAACCCTTATGGGAACCCTTATAAATATCGTGATAGGAGCGTAGTTCGTTATCATATATGGCAGCGGGACTCCGAACCCTGAGGTTGAGGAGCAACATCGCGATGATATTTTATTACTAATTAGAGATCGGATTGTGGATCCGATAGAGTGTCCTAATGCAGGACCGGATGATGTTGATATTGAGGATTTAGCGGTTGAGGATGTTGTCCTAGAAGGGATAGTTGTTGAGGAGGATCCCATGGAGGATCCTGACAGGATTGGATAAAGGACCACTGATGAATTGATGACCATGGTTTGGTCGACTACCAGAGGTAGGATTGGCCGGTCACTACCGGAGGTTCGTTCAAGTTGTAAAGATAATAGCCCCTTTAACGCGGCTTACTCGTAAGACTGAGAAGTTCGAATGGACAGAGAAATGCGAGAACAGCTTTCAAGAACTGAAGTAGAGGTTGGTGATGGCCCTTATGCTGGCGTTGCCGGATGGAAAAAGAGATTTTGTGAAGTATAGTGACGCTTCGCACAAGGGTTTAGGGTGCGTGCTTATGCAGCACGGTAAGGTAATCGCGTACATGTCAAGACAATTAAGGTAATATGAAATTCGATATCCCCGCTCATGAGCTTAGGCTCGTGGCAATAGTTTTACCCTAAGGATTGGAGGCACTACTTGTATGGAGAGAAGTGCGAGAATTACCTAAGCCATAAGTGCTCTAGTACATTTTCACGTAGAAAGAGCTCAACATATGCCAGAGGAGGCAGTTAGAGCTAATCAAGAATAATGATTGGGAGATTCTTTATCATTCGGGGAAAGCCAATATGGTGGCTGATGCCCTTAGTAAAAAGGAGAGACTCAAGATGATAATGTCTTTTGGAGAGTTTATAAGAGATTTTGAGAAAATGGAAATAGAAGTGAAGGTAACCGGAGCCGGTACCGAAAAGCTGTTTGAGATTGCAATACAGCCCGAATTATTGGAAAAGATCATATTGTGCCAGAAAAAGTTATGAATGAAGGCAGGGAGCCAACAATTAGATAAAAGATTAATATCGAGAAAGATGATAAGGGAATAATGAGGTATTCCTATAGAATTTGGGTTCCGAAAGTTCAAGAGCGTAAGGATGAGAACTTAGATGAGAGCCATAGTTTGAGGAATAAGATTCAGAGCAAACCCTGAACGTGATAGTCAGGGAGGTCGCCATCAAGATAGAAGGAACCCATGACATAATGGAGTGGAAAATGAGGATTTTAAATTAAAAGATGACCCCAATTATGGGGAGTAGGATGAAATATTTCATACTAAGGAAACAGAAAGTCGAGTAAGGAAAGGAGACCCGAGACGGTACTCCTATACGGCAATTCATGGACCTGTCTAAAAAGAACTTAGACTATTATCCCCAACCACCACCCTGAGGAGACAGTGCGGTGAGAAATTCTTTCAGGACCTTTAAATCGCTAAGCTCTCAGAGTTCCAAGGAACAAGCTGACCCAGTCGAGGCAAGAGCCTGGCTAAAGGAAATATAGGAATCATTTGAGATTTTAAATGATTGACGAATCACAAAAGACTGTTTTTATCACTTACCCTCCTAAGAGAGAGACCACCCGCCGGTAAAAGGCCAAGGAAGGCACGGAGCAAGAGATTATAATAAACTGATTTAAGTTCAGTCAATTGTTTTCGGGAAAGTAATTCCCAAAGATAAGGAGATAGTGTAAAAGCTTTAGAGCCAGAACAAAGGCAGACGAGTATGATAAATTATGAATCTAAGTTGTAAAAGTTATCAAGATTCGTTCTGAGGACACGAATCCAGAATGACGGGATGTTTGAAATCAATGCTTATGTTGTGTTGGTTCATGAAATAATGATAAGAGAATGGAAAATAAAAAGAAATTGAAGTGGAAAGGAATATAACGGCAATAGAGTTTGAGGTATGATAAGGGAGTTGGGTATGAGGAAACCCTAACGACTCGTAGCAATAGAAATAGAAAAGTATGCATTCGTCAGGATGAGGGTGATTCACCATAAGTTAAAATTGATGGTTGAGGGCATAAGAGATACATATAGTTTATCCCCTGTAAGTTGGGAGGATTCGAGGAAACCTTGAGATAATTCGAAGGATAAATAATGAGACGCGGATAGACTAAGGGGATAAGGAAGTAAGAAATTAGGAAAAAATGGATGAAGGAAGTGACCTTCAAGAAAGAAATGTAAGACCGGTGGCTTGATACCCAGAAAGGGAGACGCCAGGTATGAAAGATATCCCAACATTGAGGTGACTGTTGAGATAAACAACAGAAGTAAATAAGGAATTATTAAGAAGAAGTTCACATTGAACACGACCAATATCTTCCAGAACATCCTTGTTATCGTTACCAAATTAGGCAAGACAAGCGGATAACCGTTGTTATCTTTTGGAGGCCATATGGATTGACCTCAATTTGAATAAGGATGCTATTATGAAGTTAGGTATAGACTATCGAGGTGGAAATGATGAATATGATAATCTATCAAGGAAATATGACTTGATTTATTCGTGGAAGGATGCAGGTACCTTTTAAAGGTGGAATTAAGGATAGAACATTGGTAACTTAAAATGAATCCTAGGGGACTGCATAAAGGTTGGCATGTCACCCTTAATAGGGACAGTATGAGTTTTGACAGTATGATTGGGAAAGGGTTAAGGTAACAACAACCTTTAAGAATCAGTGGAGAAATTTTTCAGAAGTATATAGACAATGGTTCTAGTAATAGTAAATGGTATTTTAATATGCCCTGTATCTAGGGAATACAGGAGGAACGATTGAAGGATAACCTTAGAGGTTTTATAAGGAGAAAGGTAATATTCAAAATTTTCAAGAATAGAAATGTTGATAAAGGAAATATGACGTAATTATAATGTTGCCAAGTGGGGCACGTGTTAAACCACGAGAAAGTATGGATCGAACCAGTAATGGTCGAAATTATTCAGGGCAATTAGGACTTAAGATAAAAGATGTTCTAATTATGATTGAGAGTCAGTCATGACAGTGATTAACCTCTAAAGACTGAGGCAATAACTTATGGAAAAATGGTGATTTTTTTTTACTCATCAGATTTTAAGGAAAGCATTTTCACATAAGCTGTGATCGGAAATAAGGTAGAAAATTTATTTGGAGGTGGTTAAAATGACATTGACTGTAAGGAAATTTTACTATCAGGAAAGGCCAAAGAGGTGGCCGACACTTTAAGGGTAAGAGGATAATTATAGGCGTGTGTGCCAAAAGAATACAGTGATGATGGTTAAAAATGTGAAGGTTGAATTATGGTTTGGAAGATTGACATTCCTTCTGATGACTGTGCAATACCCAACCGTAATAGTAGTTGGTAAAGGTTTAATTCGTGTAATCGCCATGAACGGGCTATCTATCTTAGAAGGTCCTATCTTGAGATAAGCCAGGACTATGTTTCAAAAAGGACTAGATGAACCCTTGAGTTAATTCTTCTATTTAGGGCGTATGATTAAGAATAGTATTAACCTGCTATCGTTGCTTTGATTGAAACTCTTCTGCACTTTTATCTGCTTCATGTCATGTATGTATGTCAGGATCAAGAGTGTTCTTCATGAATCAGAAATGGTGATTATGTTACCTCCTTAGAAGGATTTGATACGACATGTATGGACTCCGTATGGTTAGCTATTAAGATTTCATGGAAAGTGAATGATGACAGTGGGTCAGTGGTGGACCATAGTAAGGCAGCAATGATTCTGCGAGTAGTGAGCTGATTACAACCGTGAGAGTTGTATTGGAATGGGTGTTGAGATTGAGTACCACTAATCGGGTCGTGGTAGTGTATAAGTTATCATTGATAGACTAATTAAGTAGAGTATCTACCTGGTGAATAATTATTCTTTCTTATCAATAGAGAGTCGTATTATTATACGAGGAAGGTTGCGGTGCAAGCATAGAATTATAGTAACGATGATGTATAGAATGAGATCCCAGATTCGATTTTCGATGTCGAGGGAGTTTCAAAGGTGATTATGTATAAGCTCGAGGAAGAGTGTGGGTCCATGGAATGATGGACGGAATAGAAATATTTAGGCATGGGAAATACGATGCTATAATACTTGATGCTGTTATAAATACGTTTATGTTTTGTTCTCCTATGACAAACCTCTATAATTCAGAGGTAGGTTCCAAGCCAGATATTTTGTGGCAGTATATATTTTTTTATATATATACAATTCTCTTCAGTTCATTCTTTTCTCTTCTTTTCATTTCATGTAATCTGAGAAGAACAACCCTTCCAGAAGGGGAGGTATTGCCGAATGACTATCTATCTGTGTGATAGAAGCCTAGTAGGATACCATCTATTGTTTAATTGCTTGTCAAGTACTAAAGGCTGGCCACCTTCTGTACTAACTATGCAATATAACAAGTGTTCATGATCATAGTGATCTCTCAACAAATTCCTTTACTTCTATATGATTGATCAAGCTTCCAAAGATAGAAGCAGCTAAAAAAGGAGTAATAAAGTGGTGGTAGTATGCGGAATGGGAACACATTCGTGATACTAAGGTTGACGTGGTTATTAAAAGGTTATAGAACGCTAACGAGCAAAAGTATAACCGGTATAATATTAGGAACGGAAGGTAGTAGCGATTACGAACTGGAAAAGAAAGGGTATTAAGAAGCAAAAGCTATAATGTTAGAAGCTATAATGAGAGTCTGTGCAATAGACTTGAAAGAAATTGGAATGATCACTTAACACGGATTGAGTTTTCTTACGACAATAGATCATATGTCATTATCGAGGTGTCACCTTATGAGATCCTTGAGGGAAGATAATGTTGATCTCCCTTATGTTAGGATGAAGTTGTAGAGCGCAAGATGCTCGGACCCGCGTTAGTCCAAAGGACCAGGGATATAATAGATCTAATCAGAGGACGGCTGGTAGTAACCCAAGATGGACATAAGAGGTATGCTGATTTGACTCAAAAAAGGACAAAGAGTATGAAATAGGGGGCCTAGTAATGTTATAGGTATCCCCTTGGAAACCCTTGAAAAGGATTGATGAGGTTCGGAAAGAAAGGAAAGCTAAGTCTACAATTTGTTGGACCCTTGGATATATTAAGACGTTTGGGAAGTTAGCATATGAGCTAGCCCTACCCCCGAACCTGTAGCAAGTTCATAACGTGTTCCACGTATCAATGTTAAGGAAGTGTAATTCGGATGCCAGACAAATAGGGGCATATGAGCACATAGACATGCAACCAGACGTAACCTATATGGAGCAACCAGGAAGGGTATAGAGTAAAAAGGAACGAGTACTTAGGAGAAGGGTTATCAAACTAGTAAGAGTTTGATGGTAGAACCACAATGTGGGAAAATTTACTCGAGAGTTAGAAAGTGCAATGCTAAGAGAGTATCCCTATTCACTTTCTATCTGATTCCGGGACGGAATCCTTTTAAGGAGGGGAGACTGTAATAACCCCAATTTTTGGGAAATTTTTGAAACCCTTATGAATAGTGTTTTTGCTGAATGAGAAAACTTTTCATGCCACACTATGTAGGGGTTCTGATATGGATATTCTGAGATTTTATTAGTACTTTATATGGGATATAAGTGTATGTAAAGATCGTCAGAATCCAAATCCGAACACTTTGATTTTTCCCGGAAATACACTAGATACGGAAAGATTTGAGAAAAAGGTAACAGGATAAAAAGGATTTAAATTAAAGGATTATAGGAGAGGATCATAAAAAGGAATATAATATATTGAGAAAGGTTAAGGGAACCTAAGTAATAAGATCCCGGGTATGATCCCTCAAACGATAAACGAAAACGAAAGTTAAGCGAACCGTATAACAGATCAGCGGTCATTAGGCAAACGATTAGGAAGTTAATCAAGGGGATTAGTGGGGATGATGTCATCCAGCCAATAGAAAGAGGACAAGGAGGGGAGGATGACATCATGAGGATGACACAAGCATGACAAAAAAGGAAGGAGATGTGGTGACTTTTTAACCACACAAAATCAAGGGCAACTAGGTAATTTACTAAAACAAACACAAAAATCAAACCAACCAAGCCAAGCAAATCATTTTTCATCAAAATCAAAAAGAAACCAAGGCATTGTTCTTCATGCTCTCGGCCAAAACAGAACCAGAACACTAAAACTGCTGTATCTCCTTCATTTCTCACTCAAATATTGTGTTCTATAGCTCATTGGAAAGGTATTGAGATGGCCTACAACTCTTGTTCACAAGTCTCGTCCAAATAATCATGGTAAGACCCTCATTTTTACAGTTCTTTAAATCGGACTTTTAGAAACTTCAAAGCCTAACTTTGTGTTCTTGATTTCTTTGGAAAGATCAAGCTTGTAGGAGGCTCCCTAAGGCTTCCTAGCAACTTAACACCTTCCAAGGAAGGTATAAACTTCAAACCCTAGCCTTTACTTTATTTGTTAGTAAGTTTAATGGTTGGTGTTGTGAAATGAGAAGCATGGATTGTGATTATTAGTAGTTTGGTTTGATTTGGAAGTGTTTTGGTAATTGAAGCTTGATTATAGTTCATAGGTCTTGATTGTGGTTGTTTGAGTTGAAAAACTTGGAGATTATGGACTGATGTGGTATGGTTTAGGTGAAGTTTTGTTGTATTGATGGTTATGAGTTGGTTGGTGGTTAATTGGAGTAGTTTAAACATTGGTAATCGCGTAAACATAGCCGTCGTAACGTCCGATTTTCTTTGGACTGTTTTTGTGCATAACATTAGGACCCGAAAACCCCCTGATAGATTATGACCACTGCCATGTTTAGATAGCTCATGTTACGAGCTTCGTTTTGATATGTAGTTCGTTCGATTCCGATGCACGGTTTAGGAGAAACGACCGTTTCAAGTAACGGCGTTTCGCGAACGAAACTTTTCCCCTCGCCTTACTTTGAAACATAGGTTAAGGACCAAAAAGGGTTAATTAATGTATGAAACATTTATGGTAAGTGTGTTAGGCAGTTGGTAAGACACTCGCGAAGGAATCGCTTTAAAACTCGTAAAGGTTAAATTATTAAAAATGGTGGAGCCGAGGGTACCCGAGTGACTTAAGCGAATCAGTGAGCGCAAAACGAGCGTTAGAGTCTGAGTTGGTTAGGGTATAGATTTACAAGTGACTTTGGTTTAATTCCAACTTACTTGTTGCTTATAGGTTACCAGACTCGTCCCGAGCCATTCGTAACCCCCAGTCGCTCAGGCAAGTTTTCTACCCGATATACTGTTGTTGTGATGTAAATATATGTATATGCATTATCTTGTGATAGTGCATGATTGTTATTAGCAAATTTTGCGATATATTGGAGCATGCTGATATGGTATATATGCATGTCTGTTTCGTAATCTGGTTATCTATCTGTTGATTTCAATGCTTATAGTTGCATAATACCTATGCTAGAAATAAGCAAGTAGTTGCGTATACCCTTAGTATAGGGGATAAAAGGTGAACATATTTCTAAACCGGGAGTCGATGTTCCCGAGTATATTATATATATATATATTTATATATATATGGATATAGTTTTTAAAACTATGGATCGAATAAGGTTTATTCGATACCTTTATTTTACTTAATTGAATATTAATTTGAGTATTCATTCGAGGGCTTATGACACAGTTTATTTTATTATTTGAATATTATTTGAATATTCATTCGAGGGCTTATGACTCAGTTTATTTTATTATTTGAATATTATTTGAATATTCATTCGAGGGCTTATGACTCAGTTTATATTATTATTGAATATTACTTGGATATTCATTTGAGGATGTATGACTCCTTTATTTTATGAATATTATTTATAGTATTCATTCGAGGTATTATGACTCCGCTTATTACTTAATAATATTCTTTATTGTATTAAAGAATAAGGTGTCAATAATCAAACTTACTTTTGATTATTCAAATAAAGATATTACTTTCGTATAAGTATATCTTTGATTATTTGCTATTCATTTCAAGTATAAGTTTTAATACTTCTACTTCAATTATTTTATAAAGATTATTCTTTATGGGAATATTATTTAAATAATAATATTCAGACATTTTCTAAATATTCTGGGGACTGATTTACTTTATTAAATCAGCTTCACTCCAAACATTCTTAAAAATGTTTTGCGAGTCTTCAAAATGATTTTTTTAAAAGTTAGAGCGGATCCCAAAACTCATTTTTTTTAAGATCCTCCTTTCGAAGGGGATTTAAATACTCGCTCAAAACCTGAGGGATCCGGCTCTGTGGTGTGTTTTATATTCGCAACAAGGTTGCTGTTTTGATAAATGAATTGATTACTTACCCAACACTCGGGAAGTAAAATTCTTGGAACAAGTTAATCCATTAACAGGCATCGCCTGGGAAATATCGGTGAGTTCTCCTTTCCAAATAGATACGACTTCTTGGTGGAGCCGTATCAACAAGTTTCTACTTGGGGAAAGTGGGGACAAGCTTTACGTTTCAGAGTCATGGATTTCATCTGAACTAGGAGTGGCGTAAGTGGCCGAGTAGCGCCGGCCCAGCCTTATTATATTGGCCCAAATGGCCTGGAAGTTCCGCTAAGGCGGTCCATTCCTTAGGAGTTCAGTGTTCGGTTGACAAGTAAATCCGACAGGTTCTCCTCTACATGTAGAAAATGGTGGGGTTGTACTACTACGACTGATCATCGTAAGTGGTCTTCCTGGCGCGGCAAACTCCCGTAATGAGTTCATCATCCAATTGGATAATTTCTGCAACACTACCCAGAGCACTTCGATAGAAAGGCTACGGTTGGGCGATTGTTGAGTGTTGGCAGGGTCAAGTTTTCAAAATGATGTTTACATCAAATGAAGTATCTCGTAACTTCATTTTATTTTGATAATATTTTAAAGATTTAATCTATTCAAATCTTGCCTTATAGTCTCATCTATGTGATGAACTTTTGAAGCTAATTATAACTTGAACGGTGGTAGTTCAAGTAGTATTTGGGAAAGATATAAGTATATTGGGGTATCTTGTAACTTCATCTTTTAAACTTATATCTAATTAATAATTGTCTTATGAATGACAAAGATTTTCAGAAAAACGTTGAGACAAGGTTAGATATATGAGATCACCTTGCAACGATATTTTTTTTATACAGTTATACACTGGGACTTTGTGTATATTGTGCATGGAAGAGGACTTCCAATATTTTGAAAAGTATATATGTATATATATATATATACTGAATATTTTGCGACTTCATCGCATTAAGATATCAACTTGGTTCATTTCTTTTGACCAAGACTTTCATGAGTACTATGAGAAGGCTTATATATTGTCAATCATTATACATATTATTTTGGTGGGCTTGCTGCTCACCCTTGCTTTCTTCTTTCATCACACAACATCAGATATACAAGATGAACCGGACCAAGCTCCCGATTCGCAAGAGGTTAGGAGACGTTCCGCAGTTTTCTAGAAGCACTGATGCCGCCATAGCTGAGGTAGGAACTACCAATAGGCTAGGCTTTCAACTTTTGATGTATCAGATTATGTATATTTATGAATTGTAATAATGGCAAAGAAATGTAAATTTATTCAGAAACCTGTTTAAGGTGTATTGGCATATAATTGTGGTATAAAACGACTTGTGATTATTTTTGGATATTCATCTCTGAGACTATAACTTGTGGTGTGTGTGTTTATTGTGGGGTCACAGTACAGAGTAGTTGATTATTTATTAAGATTGGGTGTTGTTAAGGGAAATGGAACTCGTGACAACCCGGATCCCCGACCCCGGATTTGGGGGTGTTACAAATACCCTGAAATGCATAAACATTAGAAAAACGCATCAAATACACAAAATACTTGTAATAACCCCAAAATTTTTCAACTTTTTGTAACCCTTGTGAATAGTGTTTTAGCTGAATGAGAAAACTTTTCACGCCACACTATGTAGGGGTTCTGTTATGGATATTCTGGGATATTATTAGTACTCTATGAAGTATATAAGTGTATGTAAATATCGTCAGAATCCAATTCCGAACACTTTGGTTTTTCCCGGAAATCCACAAGATACGGAGAGAATTGAGTATAAGGTAACAGGATAAAAAGGATTTAAATTAAAGGATTATGATAGAGGATCATAAAAAGGAATATAATGTATTGAGAAAGGTTAAGGGAACCTAAGTAATAAGATCCCGGGTATGATCCTTCAAACGATAAACGAGAACGAAAGTTAAGCGAACCGTATAACAGATCAGCGGTCATTAGGCAAACGATTAGGAAGTTAATCAAAGGGATTAATGGGAATGATGTCATTCAACCAATAGAAAGAAGACAAGGAAGGAAGGATGACATCATGAGGATGAGGTAAGCATGACATGGGAAGGAAGGAGGTGTGGTTGAATAAGGACCACACAAATTCAAGGGCAAGGTAGTAATTTACTAAATCAAATACAAATCAAGCCAACCAAGCTAGCAAAATCATTTCATCAAAAATCAAAAACAACCAAGGCATTTGTTCTTCATTTTAGCTCTCGGCTTTTTACATTTTTAAAGGCAAGATTTTTCAAAATCAAGATCCAAGCATCCTAAATTGGTAAGAAAATTCCCTAATCATCTTTATGCTTAGTTATGGCTATATCATGAGTTTAAGCCATTAATTCTTTCTCTAACTTCTTCATTTAATCAAAGAAGAAGACAATGAATAGTGTTTTCAAGTTTTTAACTTGAACTTTTTCTTGTTTTCTTGAAGATCCAAGCTTTCCTAAGGCTTCTCAAAGCTTCTTAAGGCTTCCTAGCTCCACCCACCACTTCAAGGAAGGTATACCATTTCCAAACCCTAGGTTCATATATATTATAAGGTGATTTTGATGAGTAGGATGTTATTGTAGTTGTTGTTATGATTTAGAGTTTGGGATTTGGAATGGTAGTGTAATGGAATGGTAATTTTGTGGTTTTGATTTAAAGGAGCTTAAGTATGATTAAAGTTAGGTTTAAGCACATGTATGAATGATTAAATTGAATTGGCTGGGGTTGTTATGATGTGATAAGGATGGATGTTTGTTGTGTGTTGGATTTGAGGATGGTTTGGGTTGATTGTGGATGGTTTAAAAATTGGAAATCGCGTAAACATAGCCGTCGTAACGTCCGATTTTCTTTGGACTGTTTTTGTGCATAGCATTAGGACCCGAGGACCCCCTGCTAGATTGTGACCACTGCCATGTTTAGATAGCTCATGTTACGAGCTTCGTTTTGATATGTAGTTCGTTCGATTCCGATTTACGGTTTAGGAGAAACGACCGTTTCAAGTAACGGCGTTTCGCGAACGAAACTTTTTCCCTCGCCTTACTTTGGAATGTAGGTTAAAGACCAAAAAGGGTTAATTAATGTATGAAACATTTATGGTAAGTGTGTTAGGCAGTTGGTAAGTCATTCGCGAAGGAATCGCTTTAAAACTCGTAAAGGTTAAATTATTAAAAATGGTGGAGCCGAGGGTACCCGAGTGACTTAAGCAAATCGGTGAGCGCAAAACTAGCATTAGAGTCTAAGTTAGTTAAAGCATAGATTTACAAGTGATTTTGGTTTAATTCCAACTTACTTGTTGTTTATAGGTTATCAGACTCGTCCCGAGCCTTTCTCACCCCCAAGTCGCTCAGGCAAGTATTCTATCCGTTATACTGTTGTTGTGATGTATACACTTGTATATGCATTATCTTGCGATAGATGCATGTTGGTTATTTAGCAAATTCTTGCGATATATTGTAGCATGTGATATGGTATATATGCATGCCTGTTTCATATTCTTGAAATATATATCTGTTGGTTCAGTTGATAATACCTATGCTAGAGGATAGCGGTATCTTGCATATACCCTTAGTATAGGGACCCAAAGGTGAAAATATTTTCTAAAACCGGGAGTCGAGGATCCCGAGTAGATTTTTGTATATATGGATATGGATATATATATATATATATATTTATATTTATATATATATATATGGTTATAGTTTTCCAAACTATTAATCGAATAAGGTTTATTCGATAACTTTAACTTTATTTTATTATTGAATATTATTTCGAATATTATTCGAAGGCGTATGACTCCTTTTATTTATTTATTGAATATTATTTGAATATTCATTCGAGGACTTATGACTCTTTTATATTATTTATGAATATTATTTGAATATTCATTTGAGGATCTATGACTCCTATTATGTGCTGAGATATATTCTTTATTTTATTAAAGAATAAGGTGTTAATAATCAAACTTATTTTCGATTATTCAAATAAAGATAATACTTTCATATAAGTATATCTTGGGTTATTTAATACTCGTTTCAAGTATAAGTTTTAATACTTCTACTTCAATTATTTTAATAAAGATTATTCTTTATGGGAATATTATTTAAATAATAATATTCAGTCATTTTCTAAATATTCTGGGGACTGATTTACTTCATTAAATCAGCCTTACTCCAAACACTCTTTAAAGTGTTTTCGAGTCTTCAAAATAATTTTTAAAAGTCAGAGCGGATCCCAAAACTCATTTTTATATTTAAGATCTTCCTTTTTAAAGGGGATTTAAATACTCGCTCAAAACCTGGGGAATCCGGCTCTGTGGTGTATTTTATATTCGCAACGAGGTTGCAGATTTGGTAAATGAATTGATTACTTGCCCAACGTTCGGGAAGTAAGCCCATCTCATTGAGTCGGCATAAGCGACAGGCCGGGGTACGGTCTATTATTGTGTAAGTGGCTGGGTGGCAGTCCATCAACGCGTGAGGGGCCGGGGTACGGTCTAGCGCGAGGTCCTAATGCGGCCAGGGTGATGACCGGTGAGGAATTCATCCATCTACAGTAGAAAAGGTTACTTATTGGTATCTTTGCCTGATCAGCGAGATATCGGGTTTATGCCAAAATTCTTTTCCTTTCCAAAATTCATTGGATGTTTCAAACTCTGTTCATACTTTACATAACAGAGGTTCCAGGAAATGTTTAAAGGGGTATATATATGTGGATATATATATACCGGGACTAAATAAAGTATCTCATAACTTTTTCATTCAATAATCTTTCAAAGATTGAATCTATTCAAGTCTTAACTTGTGGTCTCATCTATGGGATGTTTTTCTTAAAACCTATAATACTTTGAACGGTGGCAGTTCAAGTAGCTTATTATATGATATAAGTGTGGTGAAGTATTGGTAACTTCATTCCTTGTTTTTACTTATATCTAGTAAGTAATTATCTTGCATATGATAGAGATGCTATCAAGTATCCATTTAGATACTTATATTACTGTTATCACTATACATATTATCTTGCGAGCTGTAAGGCTCACTCTTGCTTTATTTCTTCATCACACAACAACAGTTAGGAGAGATGGCCAGACTCCAGCAGACCCAGCGCAAGCGCGTGGGAAGCGCCCCGCGTCTTCCCGATGATGTTGTAGCTGCTATAGCTGCAGAGGTAGATCCATTGTAGTTCAGACCATCTACTTTTGAGAATCAAATTATGTATAATTATAACTTGTGGCAGATAATGGCAATTAACTGTAAATTTATCAAGTAATTATTTTGGGTTGTAATAATTTTAAATTGTGGATTCAAAGACTTGTACTTATTTCAATTTCATCTCTGAGACTATAACGGGTTGTGGTGTGTGTTAGTGTGGGGTCACAGTATGAGGTTATTTATTATTAATTAAGTGAAGTGATATTGTGGAAAGAAAGACCGTGACAACCCGGATCCCCGACCCCGGATCTGGGGGTGTTACAATACTTGATTTCAAGACACCAATTTAAGCCATTTTAAGATGCTCTAAGTGGTATAAAATGCCACTTATCACACCCTCAAACTTAAATCGATGCTTATCCTCAAGCGTCACAGACTCAAAAACAAATAAAAACATGCATGAATGCAATCTATATGAAAATGCAGCGATCCCCCTTTCTACAATTAACCAACCAAATTGCAACATCTTAACAATTACAGTTAGACAACTAAAGATCAATAAACTCATGCAAACAGACATACAGCCAGAAACGTGGTGTGTGCAAATGCTTAACAGATATGCTTCGGAACTAGACCAATTATTATGACTTGACTATCCTCAAGGCAATCACATGATTATACAGAGAATAAAAATTCTAGGCACAAAGTGATATTCAACACTACAAGAATTCTGGAGCTTATTACGGAATCGTGCTTTTTATTCACAACACAAATGCTTAATTGACCGTGCTATGAGTGAGGTCCACAAAAGACTTATACAATGGTATCCATGTAACGAGCGTTAGGTTAGCGGATCCTAGACTCTAAAAGCCTTAGGTCACTAGGCACAGAGTCCCCTAAGAACTTAATAACTCGAATACCAAAGAGCCCACTCTTGATCAATTATGCATAAACTAAATATTATTATTATTTTTTTTTATTTTTTTTTAACTTCTGAGCAAGTGCGTTTCGCTCCATCTTGCTCAACCCTAGACTACTCGCACCATATGCGAGCCGGCTACTAGCCATTTAACGCCTAGCCACAACTAGCAACGAATTCCAAATTTTTTTTTCCTCCAATTTTTTTTTCTTTTTCATGCCTTTATCACTAAGAACCTATTATCGAATTCTAAGCATTATAAATAGATTGACCTCGAAAACAACCAAATCATAACAACAATCTAGCCCTTACGCATTCTCTAAGACTTAGTGGAATTACAAGTGTTTCTAGCATGGATATCAACGTACACGACTTAATATCACTTTAATGCTATCACTACACTCGCATCAATATCACAATTCAGTCGATAAATCATTGCAAAAGGGATCATGGTAAATGCATGAGCTACATGACATACATAACAAAAAAAACTATATGGCATAAATTATGCAACTATATGAACTAAGCTATCATGAATATGCAGTTATATGACACACACACAATATTCCTTAACTACCACCCCCAAACGTAAAATCTTCACTGTCCTCAGTGAAGGTAGTAGAAAGGAACACAGGGTATACCTACTCGGAGTCATCATCATCATCACCCTCAGTGGGTGGAGTATCAGGCGGCGGGTATGCAGAGTCCTCACCAAAAACTGGCCACTGGATATCAGCTCCAAGGCCCCGAAAAGCAGTCCCTAACGCAAGGATGAGCTCCTGAGGAAATCTGCTCTGCGTCTCGTACATAGCATCCATCCGCCGTGTAAGCCTCCTATACTGGGCATCAACCATCCCAGCACCCTCCCGAGCTCTCGAAAAACCAGCCTCATCACGCCCTGGCCTAGCCATAGTAGCACCTCGTGCTGGACGCCCTCCAAGAAGACGATAACCCAGCCCATGCTCCTCAGGCTCACCACCTGTCCACTCCTGCATCCCATTCAGCATCCCAGAATCAATCGGAGCTGCCGGCAACTGCAACTGCTCATGAGCCGGCCAGTTCACTCCCACTGTTTGGCATAGCTTTGTAACCGTGGATGCATAAGGGATGTTCATATGCTTCGCTCCCCTCAAAAACTTCAGAATTCCTTGGTAGATAAACTCACCAAGGTCCACATAGTACTCCTCATTCAGAATTCCCCACAACAATTATGCTCTCTCAACTGTGACCTCGTGTGCATGCGAAAAAGGCAAAATATTAGCACAAATAAATGCATTCCATGCACGGGCATGAAAGGAATATGTCCTAAGTCCAATCATGTATTAGGATTTAGGAATAACTTTTATGTAATCTGTTTTGATTTCATTGATATTAATAAAGACTTGTTTTGTTTTTATTACGGGCTTTATCTATTTAAGTGTTTAAATAAGATATACCATAGTTTAGAGTAAAGCTTTTTATGGATTATGATGAGATCATAATAGTGAGACCTAAAAAGATGATAACTCTAAACTTAAATAGTTCCTGGTCATAGGATTACTAACTGGTAATTAATAATCCGCAAAGATCGGTACATACTATGCTTGCTTCATTATGAAGGATGTCTGTTCTCATAGACATTTGTGTGGTGACAGTATAGCTAGTATGTAGGTGCTTATTATGGAATAAGTTCACTGAACATGACTCGCCCAGCTGAACAACTGATGGAGTTCACTCACGTGTCAGCAGTTGTTCGCTTAGTGATAATTGTACAAGTATCCTTAGACTTGAGGTCATCATAGTCATCTTGTGTACACTGAACTATGCTTTGGTTTAGTTCTTAGTCTCCAGGGATAATTATTAGGGCTCTTCTGGGTATAGGAATTTGTACACGAAGATAGTGTATGATCAATAAAGGATCTACCCCTTCCAGTGAAGGAAGCGAATGTTCAAGGCTGATCCACTTATGCTAGTTCAGGAATCTCTGGCCAGAGTAAATGAAATTAGAAAGGAGTTTCTAATTTGCATAGAACTACGCATAGTAAATGGTAAGCAAAGTGATTGAATTAGATAGGCTTGACACGAGATCCATGCCTTGTATTTAATCGGGACATTGTAGGGTAGAAGGAGTTTATTATACGATAACTATTCACTGACAGGTTCTTGGTATTCTAAGCAGTGAATTCATATTATCCGGATAGTCGCGATATGTTGAGAAGCATCACTCACGATGTAGAATAAATGTGATTAATTAATTAATCATATTTAATAAATTAGAGAATTTATATAAATAATGATAAAATAGTTTTATTATTATTTATTTCTACTATCGGCTTAATATTGAACCTACAGGGTCACACCATAAAAAGAGAATTATTTTATGGTGGAGGAATTAATTAATAATGGCTAATAATTATTTATTTGTGAAATAAATAATTAATTGGCAAATTTAATAATTGATTAAATGAGATTTAATTGATTATAAATTAATTAAGAAAAGTTCTTAATATTATTAATTAAGGATTTAATTTTTGGAAATTAAATCAAGAGAGAGAATTATTTCTAAAGTGTTTAGAAAAAGGATTAATGATTAAAAGGTGTTTTAATTATTAATGAGAATAATAAATGGGATAATAATAATAATATTTATGGGAAAATTTCAGCTGAAAATTTTGCCTATAAATACACTATTATAGACCCTATTTTATTCTAACCCCATCGAAACCCGAAAACCCAAAAAGTTTGGAAAACCCAATTCTCTCCACCTCCTTCCTCCTCCTAAAAGTCGTTTTCTTGGTGGATACCGGTGGAGTGCTTCACACTTGAGGAGCAACTGCTAAGGATCTCTGATCGTTGTCTCCGAATTATTTTAAAAGGTTAGATTCGATCCCTCGAATTTTTATTCATGATTTATATGCTTTTATTTGGATTTTGTATGTGTAAAAGTGTTTTACCGTGACCCCGCTGCATTAAAAATCCAACATTGGTATCAGAGCATAGGTTGTATGCATATAGATCTGTGGTAAAAATTTCAGAATTTTATGTGCTTGTATGAATTAATTATGATTTTTACAAGTTATATCATGGATTAATTTTGTCTGATGAGATCGTTTCTCATAATAATTTTGAATGTTGATCTGGGTTCTACAAGTGTTGTAGATCGTCTGGGTATTTTTTTCATAATTTTAGGATGTATAGATTTTTTATTATGAATTTTTGAAGTTCTAGCAATTAAATTCATAATTAAATAATTATATATATATGAATTGTTTGTATGTATATATTATGTATTTGTACTGCTGCTGTCTTCTGTGTGATGGCACGGGAAGGAAAGAAAAGCAGACAGGGAACAGGTTCTATCAGGCGGCTGCACGGTTTTTGAGGAGAAAAGAAGTCGGCTGCTAAAAAAAAAATATAGGGGTGTAACGCATTCCGGGAATGCGTTACACACCTGTGGCGCATTTACGGAATGCGTTACACCCTTTAATGGCTTAAAAGGGGTGTAACGCATCACCGGAATGCGTTACAGCCCTCTATTGATATTAAAATTGATTTTCTGGGAGTTTCGTAACTCCGTTTTGGGCGTGTAATATACCGTTGGATTCGTTTTTCCGAGACGGATCTAATGGAGTGATCAATTTTAGTTTATATAAAAGTTTTGAACTGTTTATATTTCCATGAAGTGTTTTAAAGATGTTTTTGACTGTTTTAATTGCTTTTAAATGCTTCATGTGATACATAGAGATGTATAATGCTTAGTTCTATGTGCTAGATGATATAACATGCCTACCTTGATGTTTATTCATGATGATATATGTGATATATGCTTAGTTTATCATGCGATGATAGATTTAGGTGAACTTAAATGAACATAAGGCGTTTGTTAGACAACCTAGTATAGTGAAATTGTTTCATAACCTTAATAACAATATTATGAATACAATCATGAGATTCTTGTGTTTGTGAAACACGTAATTGAATATGAATTTTCGATATGAGAGAAAGGATGATTCTGTCAACAACAGATTTCTATCTGTAAGAAAGGGTTATTAAGTGACGCCTCTTGACAATGCTCCACCCGATCTGGGAATCATCTGATTATTGATTATTGATTTGAAATATTTAATTTAAAAGGAGGAATCTCTTTATAATATGATTATGATTGTAACGTAATATAATCCCTCTAAAATTAAATAATATCAAGTAGTAATTGGCCAATGATACAACGGGCTTGTGTCGGTCATAGCCTTCCAACATGATAGAAAAGTAGTTCTTATTTTTGAATCATTGTCGGTTCGTGCTACAGCCGAGGGCTTTGATTTCGAAATAAGAAATACTTGTCTATTACATAGAGATGTGCACATTGAATAAGAATCTAAAGGTCGGTACGTGCTACAGCCGTGGGCCTTTGGGGACTGATTCAACTGTACGGAATGTTGGGTTAGACTTGACTTAGAATATTGAGTTTGTCGTGCTACAGCCGAGACTCAATTATTCAAGAGGCTAAAGTTTGATTAGGGAATAACATGAGATGTAATTGACAAGAGTTGTCTGCCTATTGAACATTACATGGCGGTTCGTGCTACAGCCGGGGTCGTGTAATGGAATGTAGGATCCCTAATCCCACTAGCATTATGAATGCTTAATTTTTCACGTAGGGGGTTGAATAAATTAGGAAAACTAGTGGGAGCCACTTATGAATAAAGACCCGATTCATATAGTGTTTTGAAATGAAATCGAATATTTGCTAAGTGTTGTTATGTGTTTATCATTTACAGATTTACTTTGTACGTTATGTCTTCTGCACTATCACTTAGGAGCATACTGGATGCTCACAAATTGACTGGTCCTAATTATGCTGACTGGCTTCGAAACTTAAGAATTGTTCTCAGGATTGAGAAGCTGGAATACGTGATTGACTCACCTAAGCCTACTGAACCTGCTAGTGATGCACATAATGATGAACATGTTGTGTATCGAAAGTGGATAGATGATGCAAATGTTGCACAATGCATCATGCTAGCTTCCATGAACATTGAGCTACAGAAGCAACATGAGCATATGGATGCTCACACTATCCTCATGCATCTACAAGAGTTGTATGATGTGGCGGGGAGGACAGCTCGATATGAGATATCGAAGGAGTTGTTCGGTTGTAGGATGTCTGAGGGATCATCTGTGAATGACCATGTACTTAAGATGATCAATTTGATTGAACGTCTTGGACAACTTGGTTTTGCCATGGATGGGGAGCTAAGCCAAGACTTGGTCTTACAATCGCTTCCGAGTTCGTTCTCGCAGTTTGTTGTGAACTTTCACATGAATAAGTTGGATGTCAGCCTGCCTGAACTCCACAACAAGTTGAAGACTGCGGAATCGAATTTTCCCCTAAGAAGAGTTCTGTTCTTCTAATTAGTGAAGGTTCCAATCCTAAGAAAAGGAAGAGGAACTCTTCCAAGAAGAAGAAAGTAGGTGAGAAAACGCCGGTTCCACCAAAAGCTGAAGACCCCAAGAGCAAAGTTGTTTGCTTTCACTGTAACAAGGTGGGGCACTGGAAGAGGAACTGCAAGGTTTACCTTGCAGAATTGAAGAAGAAGGGTAGTGAGACTACCGCTTCTGATTCAGGTATGTTCATGATAGAAGTGAATATGTCATTTCTACTTGGGTATTAGATACCGCCTGTGGTTCTCATATCTGCAATTTGTTGCAGGGACCAAGGAGAAGTAGGACTCTTGAGGAAGAGGAGGTGATTCTACTGATGTGAAATGGAGCAAGTGTTGCTGCTGAAGATGTAGAATCATTTCATTTACATAGGCCTACGGGCAAGACTATTGTTTGAAATAATTGTTATTTTGTTCCCTCGATTGTGAGGAATATTATTCCCATGTTAGACTTGGGTGGATTTTTCATTTATTATTGAGAATAATGAATGTTCTATTCTTAGAGATAATATTCTTTATGGACGTGGTGCTTTAAATAATGGTCTGTATGTATGTGACATAATTTATTTCAGATTGAACAAACTAATAAAAGAAAAGGGATGATGAAAATCTCACTTTATAGTGGCATTGTAGTCTCCATTTAGTAGACATGGAGAGAGAGCTGCAAATTTGCTAGGAATGGTACACACAGATGTATGTGGACCAATGTCTACGCAAGCCATGGGTGGATTTTCATACTTCATTACTTTCATAGATGATAGATCTGGATTCGGATATGTGTTTGATGAAACACAAGTCTGAGGCCTTTGAAAAGTTCAAAGAATATAAGTATGAAGTGGAGAAACAACCAAACATAGTATTATAACTCTTCGATTAGATCGAGGTGGTGAATACTTTAACGGAGAGTTTCTAGATTATCTCAAAGTAAATGGTATAGTCTCCCAATGGACTCCTCCAGATTGGTATCTGAAAGGAGAAATCGAACTTTGTTAGACATAGTTTGGTCCATGATGAGCTATGCAAATCTTCCAGTATTCCTATGGGGTTATGCATTGGAAACCTAAGCATATTTACTGAATAAGGTGCCTTCCAAATCTATTTCTCAAACTTCATATGAGATATGGAAAGAAAGGAAACCGAGTCTTAAACACGTTAAGATTTGGGGATGTCTAGCTTATGTCAAGAAAGTTGACCCAGATAAGCTGGAATATCGATCCGTAAAATGTAGTTTTGTGGGATGTCCTAAAGAGACTTTAGGGTATTACTTTTGCACCGATCATTGGGTGTTTGTCTCCAGACATGCTACCTTCTTGGAAAAGGAGTTTATCCTTGAAGGAAACAGTGGGAGCAAAATTGAACTTGATGAAGTTCAAGAAGCACAAACTACTACGGATCAAGTGGAAACACCTATTCTGACTGAACAACCTTTTGTGGAACAGCCCATTCATAGATCAGGGAGAGTGTCTCGCCAACCTGAGAGGGAATATGGCCTTGTCATTGAGAATGACAATGAGTTGTCGATCATTGTTGATGACGAACCTGTGACCTATAATGAGGCTATGACTAGTGTTGACTCAGAGAAATGGCATAGTGCCATGAAATCCAGAATGGAATCTACGTATACGGTATACAAAAGATTGATTATAGCAGATGGCCAGGTGGAGACCTATAAGGCCAGGCTTGTGGGAAAAGGATTCAAACAAAGGCAATGGATTGACTTTGATGAAACTTTTTACATGTAGCCCTGTTAAAATCAGTTCGGATTTTGCTTGCGATTAATGTGGTTTAAAGCAAGCTTCTCGTAGATGGAACATCCATTTTGATGAGACAATCAAAGAGTTTGATTTTATCAAAAATGTGGACGAACCATGCGTCTACAAAAGGGTTAGTGGGAGCGCGATAACATTTCTTGTATTGTATTGAATTAGAGATGACACACATAACAACATAGCAGACCCACTCACAAAGCTACTTTATGAAAGTCACTTTGATCGTCAAGATGGGTATTAGATACCAGAGTGATTGGCTTTAGTACAAGTGGGAGATTGAAAGGAATATGTCCTAAGTCCAATCATGTATTAGGATTTAGGAATAACTTTTATGTAATCTGTTTTGATTTCATTGATATTAATAAAGACTTGTTTTGTTTTTATTACGGGCTTTATCTATTTAAGTGTTTAAATAAGATATACCATAGTTTAGAGTAAAGCTTTTTATGGATTATGATGAGATCATAATAGTGAGACCTAAAAAGATGATAACTCTAAACTTAAATAGTTCCTGGTCATAGGATTACTAACTGGTAATTAATAATCCGCAAAGATCGGTACATACTATGCTTGCTTCATTATGAAGGATGTCTGTTCTCATAGACATTTGTGTGGTGACACTATAGCTAGTATGTAGGTGCTTATTATGGAATAAGTTCACTGAACATGACTCGCCCAGCTGAACAACTGATGGAGTTCACTCACGTGTCAGCAGTTGTTCGCTTAGTGATAGTTGTACAAGTATCCTTAGACTTGAGGTCATCATAGTCATCTTGTGTACACTGAACTATGCTTTGGTTTAGTTCTTAGTCTCCAGGGACAATTATTAGGGCTCTTCTGGGTATAGGAATTTGTACACGAAGATAGTGTATGATCAATAAAGGATCTACCCCTTCCAGTGAAGGAAGCGAATGTTCAAGGCTGATCCACTTATGCTAGTTCAGGAATCTCTGGCCAGAGTAAATGAAATTAGAAAGGAGTTTCTAATTTGCATAGAACTACGCATAGTAAATGGTAAGCAAAGTGATTGAATTAGATAGGCTTGACACGAGATCCATGTCTTGTATTTAATCGGGACATTGTAGGGTAGAAGGAGTTTATTGTACGATAACTATTCACTGACAGGTTCTTGGTATTCTAAGCAGTGAATTCATATTATCCGGATAGTCGCGATATGTTGAGAAGCATCACTCACGATGTAGAATAAATGTGATTAATTAATTAATCATATTTAATAAATTAGAGAATTTATATAAATAATGATAAAATAGTTTTATTATTATTTATTTCTACTACCGGCTTAATATTGAACCTACAGGGTCACACCATAAAAAGAGAATGATTTTATGGTGGAGGAATTAATTAATAATGGCTAATAATTTTTATTTGTGAAATAAATAATTAATTGGCAAATTTAATAATTGATTAAATAAGATTTAATTGATTATAAATTAATTAAGAAAAGTTCTTAATATTATTAATTAAGGATTTAATTTTTGGAAATTAAATCAAGAGAGAGAATTATTTCTAAAGTGTTTAGAAAAAGGATTAATGATTAAAAGGTGTTTTAATTATTAATGAGAATAATAAATAGGATAATAATAATAATAATATTTATGGGAAAATTTCAGCTGAAAATTTTGCCTATAAATACATTATTATAGACCCTATTTTATTCTAACCCCATCGAAACCCGAAAACCCAAAAAGTTTGGAAAACCCAATTCTCTCCACCTCCTTCCTCCTCCTAAAAGTCATTTTCTTGGTGGATACCGGTGGAGTGCTTCACACTTGAGGAGCAACTGCTAAGGATCTCTGATCGTTGTCTCCGAATTATTTTATAAGGTTAGATTCGATCCCTCAAATTTTTATTGATGATTTATATGCTTTTATTTGGATTTTGTATGTGTAAAAGTGTTTTACCATGACCCCACTACGTTAAAAATCCAACAGGGCATACCTATTCATGGAGATCGCCGGAAAGTGACGATACTCATTAGTGCCGGTCCTGAAGGTCCAAACTGTGCCCGGTCGACAGAGAGTCACACAAATCAAATCCAAGTCAAAATCCTCAGCAGTCTTTCCATTCCAGTTCTCCTCCTCGGGTTTCCTCTCTCGCTGGCCAATCACACGGCGAATCCCCGTAGGATGATAATCAACCGTCAGCCCTCGGACCACAGAAAACCCATTCTTTTCGGCCTTCGCGTTCGCGTAGAACTCGCGAACAACGCTCATCGGTACCGCTTCGGGTGACTCAGAAAAAGCTATCCACCCCTTCTCTGCAATCATGGGCAGCAACTCACCATCCCTCCCCGATGGTAAAAACCCTCTCTCCTTCAGAATCGGCTTCCCCAACAGCCTAGTATACTCCTCTTCCGCGGCTCTGTCAGTTAACCGAGGCCTTACATCAGTACCCCTCGATGAATCAGCAGTAGGAACTGTGCTGCTGCTGTCAATAGTGCGTGCTCTCTTGGGTGCCATTGATTCGTGAATAAAAGTGTGTAAGAACTGATTTTTGGTGCTTGGGAGAGAGTTTAAGTGTAGGAAGTTTGTGGGGGATATATAGGATAGGTGTATGTATATATAGGGTGTGGATTAAATTAGGGTTTGTGAATTAATGGTTAAAATAATGGGGTAGTGGGAACAAATCGTGGGTTTATGGGCTACACTGTTTTTGTGTTTTTGTTTTTTTTTTTTTTCTGAACTGTAAAAAAAAATTCTGGTACTCGACCCCTGAGCGGTCGCTCAGCGAAGCTGAGCGGGCGCTCAGCTTGCTGCGTGGTCGCTCAGGCGCTCAGCTTGCTGAGCGGTCGCTCAGCAATGCTGAGCGGGCGCTCAGGGGGTCATTGGAATTTTTTTTTTCAGCCCCTGTTTTCTAATTTTTTTTGTGTTTTTGGATAGGTTATTAACTTCTAAGGGTTCCTGTAACAACAATTCATGGGTTGCCTCCCACGCAGCGCTTCTTTTTCGTCATTAGCTTGACGTTTCGTACCCTTCTCAAGTAGTCAACAAAATGGCACTAACCACTTCTCGGTTTGCCATGTCCCCATAGTAGTGCTTCAAACGCTGCTCGTTAACTTTGAATGCTTGGTCCAGATCATTCTCAAAAATTTCCACCGCTCCATGTGGAAACACAGTTTTGACAATAAAAGGCCCAGACCACCTCGATTTCAACTTCCCTGGAAAAAGTCGGAGTCGAGAGTTGAATAAGAGAACTTGTTGCCCCGGCACAAATAACTTAGGATGTAGCTTCCTATCGTGCCACCTCTTCACCTTTTCCATATACATTTTGTTATTCTCGTACGCTTGAAGTTGAAATTCATCAAGTTCATTAAGCTGAAACATTCTTTTCTTACCAGCTGCATCTAAATCCAGGTTCAACTTTTTCAATGCCCAGTAAGCCTTATGCTCAAGCTCCGCAGGTAGATGACATCCCTTACCGTACACCAACTGAAACGGGGACATACCAAGTGGAGTTTTGTATGCTGTTCTGTAAGCCCAAACAGCTTCATCGAGCTTTAAAGACCAATCCTTCCTTGACGGACAAACAACCTTCTCTAGAATGCGCTTTATCTCTCTGTTAGACACTTCCGCTTGACCATTTGTTTGCGGATGATAGGCAGTAGCTACTCGATGATTCACATTATAATGCTGCATCATAAAAGTGAACTTACGGTTGCAGAAATGCGATCCTTCATCACTTATGATTACCCGAGGTGTTCCAAACCTTGTGAAAATTTGCTTATGAAGAAAATTTAGCACTGCCTTTGCATCATTTGTCGGTAAAGCTTTAACTTCGACCCATTTTGAGACATAATCGACTGTCAGCAAGATGTACTGATTATTGCAAGACGAGATAAAAGGCCCCATGAAATCGATTCCCCAAACATCAAAGACCTCGACTTCAAGCATAACATTTAATGGCATCTCATCCTTCCTTGTCAAATTTCCCACTCTTTGGCAACGATCACACCTTAAAACAAACTGATGAGCATCCTTGAACAAAGTAGGCCAAAAAAAACCTGCTTGCAGAATACGAGCTGCCGTCTTCTCACCACCATAGTGTCCACCATAAACCGTGGAATGGCAGTCTCGTAATATCCCCTCCGTCTCACAGAACGGGATACATCTCCTGATAATCTGGTCAGCTCCCTGTCTAAACAAATATGGTTCATCCCACATATACCACTTCACCTCATGCAGAAACTTCTTCTTTTGAGCGGATGTCAAATTAGGAGGCATTACATTGCTGACGAGATAGTTTACAATATCTGCAAACCATGGTTCTTCCTCCTGAATTGCAAACAACTGCTCATCCGGAAAAGATTCATTGATTAACGTCCTATCTTGTGAAGTAGAATCGGGATTCTCCAACCTAGAGAGATGGTCAGCTACTTGATTCTCAGTACCTTTTCTATCCTTGATCTCTAACTCAAATTCCTGAAGTAAAAGCACCCAACGAATGAGTCTCGGCTTCGAGTCCTTATTGAAAACCAGATAGCGAATAGCCGCATGATCAGTGAATACTGTTACTTTCGTACCAAGTAGATAAGATCGAAATTTCTCGAAACCAAAGACTATAGCCAAAAGCTCCTTCTCAGTAGTGGTGTAGTTCAATTGGGCCCCATTTAAAGTCTTACTCGCATAGTAGACCACATGGAAGAGATTTTTCTTGCGCTGTTCCAGAACTGCACCTACCGCATAATCACTCGCATCACACATCATCTCAAACGGTTCTGTCCAATCTGGTGCTGTAATAACTGGTGCAGTGATCAAACTCTTCTTGAGAGTCTCGAATGCTGCCAAACATTCATCATCAAATTTGAAAAGCACATCTTTCTCAAGCAAATTGCACAACGGCTTAGATATCTTTGAAAAGTCCTTGATGAATCGCCGATAAAAACCCGCATGACCAAGAAAACTACGGATTCCTTTCACAGAGTTAGGTGGGGGAAGATTTTCAATGACTCCCACCTTGGCCTTGTCCACCTCCAGACCCTTGTTAGAGACCTTATGCCCAAGAATAATGCCTTCACGCACCATAAAATGATATTTCTCCCAATTGAGCACCAAATTAGTTTCCACGCATCTTTTGAGTACGGCGCGCAGATTATTCAAACATTCATCATATGAGTGTCCAAAGACGGAGAAGTCGTCCATGAACACTTCGACATTATTTCCAATCATGTCAGAGAATATAGCCATCATACATCTCTGAAAAGTGGTCGGGGTGCCACATAACCCAAACGAAACTCTGCGAAAAGCAAACGTGCCAAATGGACAAGTGAAGGTAGTCTTTTCCTGATCCTCTGGTGCAATACAAATCTGATTATACCCTGAATAACCATCCAGAAGACAAAAATACTCATGACCCGCCAACCTGTCAAGCATCTGATCAATAAATGGAAGAGGGAAGTGATCCTTCCTTGTGGCTTTGTTCAATTTTCTATAATCCATGCATACTCTCCATCCTGTAACTGTTCGAGTGGGGATGAGCTCATTCTTTTCATTTGCAACCACAGTGATACCTCCTTTCTTAGGTACACATTATACGGGGCTCACCCATGAGCTGTCAGAAATAGGATAAATGATGCCTGCATCCAGCCATTTCAGAATTTCTTTCTTCACCACCTCCTTCATGATGGGATTCAGTCTTCACTGCTGTTCCATAGTTGGCTTACTACCTTCCTCTAGCAGAATTTTATGCATACAATATGAAGGACTTATCCCCTTGATGTCTGCTATGGTCCATCCAATAGCCGATTTGAATTCTCTCAAAATCCTTAAGAGCTTGTCTTCCTCACTACCTGAAAGGTCAGATGAAATAATAAGAGGTAACGTAGATGAATCACCTAAAAAAGCATACCTCAAGTGTTCAGGTAATGGCTTGAGCTCCAAGGTAGGTGCTTCCTCTATTGATGGTTTGAGCTTTCCTTCAGCATTCTTAAGGTCTGAAGTACCAAGAGATTCAAACGGCATGTCCAGCTTTCGCTTCCAGGGAGAAGCGTTTAGATATTGTAATTGCTCGTTGCCATCTTCATCATCACTGTCAAAATCCCCCACTAAGGCCTTTTCCAATGCATCAGACATTAACATACGATCGAGTTCCGAAGTAATCGCAGAATCAATCACATCTACTTTTAAGCACTCCTCATCTTCTGTAGGGAATTTCATTGCCTTGAATACATTGAAGGTCACATCCTGCTCTTGTACCCGCATAGTAAGTTCACCTTTTTGCACATCTATCAAGGTACGTCCAGTAGCCAAAAAAGGTCTTCCCAAGATTATGGGAATCTTCTTATCTTCCGCATAATCCAGAATAACAAAATCTGCAGGAAAGAAGAGCTTATCCATCTTGACGAGCACATCCTCCACTATGCCCCTTGGGTAAGTAATGGAACAATCAGCCAATTGTAGAGACATGTATGTGGGTTTTGGATCAGGCAGATCCAACTTTTTAAAGATCGACAACGGCATCAGATTAATGCTTGCTCCCAAATCACAAAGGCACTTGTCAAAAGTCAGATTGCCAATGGTGTAAGGAATGGTGAAGCTTCCTGGATCTTTCAGTTTTGGTGGTAACTTTTGCTGCAGAACAGCGCTGCATTCTTCCGTGAGAGGAACGGTTTCAAGGTCATCCAGTTTCACCTTCCTTGAAAGAATAGTCTTCATAAACTTCGCATAACTAGGCATTTGCTCCAGAGCCTCAGCGAAAGGTATATTGATGTGAAGTTTCTTGAACACCTCCAGAAACTTCCCAAACTGTCTATCCAGCTTTTTTTGCTACAATCTTTTAGGAAAAGATGGTGGAGGATAGAGCTGTTTCTCCCCTGTATTAGCCTCAGGCAGAGTGTGTTCAATAGTAGTCTTCCTTGGTTCCGCCGCTTTCTCCTTTTCCTTAGATTCTTCATCACTAATTTCAGCTTCTCCTTCTTTTGCCTTTTCAGCATCAGCAACTTTTCCAGACCTTAAGGTAATAGCCTTGACTTGCTCTTTAGCTTCCTTCCTGCCTGGTACTTCCGTGTCACTGGGAAGAGTGTCAGGTTGACGATTGAGCACTGCATTGGCTAATTGACCGATTTGATTTTCCAAGGTCTTGATAGAAACCGCCTGACTCTTGCATAACAGCTTAAGTTCCTCAAAATCAGCACTAGTAGGTGCAGCCGTACTTCCCTGTTGAGGATATGATTGACTTGTAGCATACTGCTGTGGTTGCTGGAATCCAGGTGGGTTAAACTGTTTACTCACTCCTTGCTGATATGGTGGCTGAATAGCATTCTGATTATTCCCCCAGCTGAAATTTGGATGATTTCTGTTGTTAGGATGATAGGTCGCTGGCACAGGCTACTGTTGTCGCTGATAATTATTCAGATACTGAACAGATTCGTTGACCAGAGAACACTGATCCGTAGCATGAGAACCTGCACAAAGCTCACAAACCATAGCTATTTGATTAACTCCATATGTAGCCAAAGAATCAACCTTCATTGATAGCGCTTGGAGCTGGGCTGTAATAGCGGTGGCTGGCATAACTTCCAGAATACTTGCTACCTTGCCTGACGTCATCCTCTGAGTTGGGTTTTGATGCTCATTTGCAGCCATCGTCTCTATAAGATTATACGCCTCAGTATAGGTTTTAGCCCATAAAGCGCCTCCAGCTGCTGCATCGAGCATGGGCCGAGATTAGGCCCCCAAACCATTATAGAAACCAGTGATCACCATCCAATCCGGCATTCCATGATGTGGACATTTTCTCAACATTTCCTTGTAGCGTTCCCAAGCCTCGCACATAGATTCAGTAGGTTGCTGCGCAAACTGAGTAAGAGCACTCCTCATAGCAGCAGTCTTTGCCATCGGATAAAACTTCACCAGAAACTTTTGCGCAAGATCTTGCCACGTAGTGATGGACCCAGCTGGTTCAGAATGTAACCAGTCTTTAGCCTTGTCCCTCAGTGAGAATGGGAAAAGCCTCAACTTGATAGCCTCATCAGTCACGCCATTATACTTAAAAGTGCTGCAGATCTCGACAAAATTCCTTATGTGCATGTTGGGGTCTTCAGTTGCCGCTCCTCCAAAAGAAACAGAATTCTGCACCATCTGAATAGTGCCCGGCTTAATTTCAAAGGTGTTAGCTTGAATAGCCGGATGAAGGATGCTTGACTGAATGTCATCAATTTTAGGCCGAGAAAAATCCATAAGAGCTGGATCAGCTTGAACAATACGATCTCCCATGTTTACTGGTTCTTTCCGCTCAGTTCCTGAATCCGAATCCTCAAAATCTAACTTCTCCATAATATCCAGAATTTCGTCTGTCTCCTCAGCTGTATCTAAAGTCCTCTTGCGAGCACGAGAACTAGTTTGCATAAACGCTTGCTAAAGTACCTGAAACACAACTGGAAACAATAAGTAACTACTACGTCCTAATCACTGAGTCCTAATGACCAATGATGGTAAGTACATAAACTAAATAAATACGCCGAGTCCCCGGCAGCGGCGCCAAAAACTTGTTAGGGCGAAATCACGCGCTAATATTCACGCAAGTATACGCGTTCGCAAGTAATATAAAATACTTTCTAGTTCGTTCCCACAGAGACACAGACTAAATTATTGTCTAATTAAACTCACTCACCAATGTATGATTACTTCTCAATGTTAAGACACTAACACTTAAGATTGTTGATTAAATATTAACTATAATTAACTACTTAATTAATCACTTACTTAACACTTCAAATTATCAATAATAAAACACTCATGAGATCACAACTTCATTATTACTTCCTTCAATAGCCATTGTTATTACCTTTAGCATGTGACAGTGATGATATTAATCGAATAACACGAAACTGATAAAAGCCAACTTTCATTGTACTAATACCATTCTACCAAGCATCCATAATTTAAGATAGAAGTTGAATAGTCATCAATTATGTTGAGTTCCTATATGTCTACAGAAATTGACAACACAACGATTTAAGCACAAGTTATTCCTTTTGATTACATAGGGCAAATAAAACTGTTAGAGTTACCCACTAATCATGCACAACATACATGAACCTATGCTAGCATGGCAAGTTCTAAATCTCAAGATCCACCGTCGCTTCACAAGAGATTAACACCCTATCTTATATGTTCGCGACGCACATAAGACGAATACGCACAACCAATACTAGATATCATACAATCATCACACACTAAAGTATTAAACAATTAACTAAAGAATTCCATAATAAATCCGTTGCAACCCCATGATCACGATTAGCCCATAATAGCACTTATCGTCATCATGGGTTCATATGAAATCATGATAAACAAACACAAGAAAATAATAACTAAACTAATTATGTTAAAATAGAGTACAACACAAGAGTAAATAAGTTCAAAGTAAGAAAACTAGCATCCAACGTTACAACGACACAAGAATCACAAGAAAATATGCTTCCTCTTCGTTGCGGTTTGCTAAATCGGTCTTCTTCCTTATCTCCTTCGCTCCTTGCGTAAAAACACAATCTTCTTCAATCCACCCTTGTGAAAACGTCTCAAATCTACTTATATAATAGTCCTATAAAACTCAGATTACATAGAAGTGGAAACCAAACAGAAGTAGAAGTCCTGAAATAATATATTTTTTCCCCGACCCTGCGCGGCCGCTCAGCATAGCTGAGCGGGCGCTCAGCTTGCTGCGCGGCCGCTCAGCAATGCTGAGCGGGCGCTCAGACCTCTACTGGAAAAAATCTGATTTTGCTCCGTTTCTTCGCCGTAATCTGCCCGTTTCTTTCCTCTCGCAATGGTGAACACATGCCAAGGCTTATTCTTGATGATTCCTCCCCCGAAATGCAACTAATACCCTGAAATGCATAAACACTAGAAAAACGCATCAAATACACAAAATACTTGATTTCAAGACACCAATTTAAGCCATTTTAAGTCGTTCTAAGTGGTATAAAATGCCACTTATCAGTCATCACCCTGACCGCAATAGGACCTTATGCTGGACTGCCACTCAGCCACTTACGCATTTGATGGACTCCCACTGAGCCACTTACACTTTCATGGACGCCCATTGAGCTCATGTTGCTTATGCCGACTCAAATAGATGAACTTATCCGCTCTAATCTTTTAAAAAATCATTTTGAAGACTCGAAAACATTTTTAAGAATGTTTGGAGTAATGCTGATTTAATGAAATAAATCAGTCCCGATATATTAGAAAATATCTGAATATTATTATTTAAATAATATTCCCATAAGGATAATCTTTATAAAAATAATTGAAGTAGAAGTTTTAAAACTCATACTTGAAATGAATAATAAATAACCAAAGATATACTTATACGAAATTACGATCTTTATTTGAATAATCGAAAATAAGTTTGATTATCAAAACATCATTCTTTAATAAAATAATGAATATTATTTAATAAATAAGTGGAGTCATAAGTCCTCGAATGAATATTCAAACTAATATTCATTAAATAAAATAAATGGAGTCATAAGTTCTCGAATGAATATTCAAACTAATATTCATTAAATAAAATAAACGGAGTCATAAGTCCTCGAATGAATATTCAAACTAATATTCATTAAATAAAACAAACGGAGTCATAAGTCCTCGAATGAATATTCAAACTAATATTCATTAAATAAAATAAACGGAGTCATAAGTCCTCGAATGAATATTCAAACTAATATTCATTAATTAAAATAAAGTTATCGAATAAACCTTATTCGATTAATAGTTTTGAAAAATATATCTATATATATAAATATATAAATATATGTATATATAATATACTCGGGAACATCGACTCCCGGTTTAGAAAATGTTCACCTTTGGGTCCCCTATACTAAGGGTATACGCAACTACTGCTTATCTCTAGCATATGTATTATGCAACTTATAAGCTATTGAATCAAAAATTAGATATCAATATTACGAAACAAACATGCATATATACCATATCACATGCTCCAATATATCGTAAGATTTGCTAATAACAATCATGCACTTATCACAAGATAACGCATATACATATATTTTCATCACAACAACATTATAACGGGTAGAAAACTTGGCTGAGCGACTGGGGGTGGTAAAAGTCCTGGGATGAGTCTGGTAACCTATAAAACCACATATAAGTTGGAATTAAACCAAAGTCGCTTAAGAATCTATACTTTAACCAATTAGACACTAACGTTCGCTTTCGCGCTTAACGATTGACTTAAGTCGCTCGAGTATCCTCGGCTCCCCCATTTTTAATAAATTAACCATTAAGAGTTTTAAGGTGATTCTTTTGCGAGTACCTTACGAACTGCCTAATCCACTTTACATAAATGTTTCATACCCCAATTAGTCAATTAAGGTCCCTAACCAATGTTTCAAAGTAAGGCGAGGGGTAATGGTTCGTTCGCGAAACACCGTTACTTAAAACGGTCGTTTCTCCTAAACCGTACATCAGATTCAAGCGTACCACATATCAAAACGAAGCTCGTAACATGAACTATCAAATCATGGCAATGGTCAAAACCTAAAAGTGAGTTCACGGGTCCTGATGTTAAGAACAAAAACAGTCTAAGGTAAATCGGGCATTACGACGACTATGTTTACGCGATTACCAAATTTTATACCACTCCAATCAATCCAAAATTCCACCCACAATCAACATTACAACCAGAATCCCTCCAAACCTCACCACATCAGTCCATTACTTCATGTTTTATCCAACTCATTCAATCACAACAAAAGCTACTAACCATACTATGGTTCATTAACTAATAACCAAGATTCAATCGTCAAAATTTCTACAAACTCAACCAAACTTTAAACAACCAAGAATCATGCTTCTCATAAACTATAACATTCAAAACCACTCCTAAATACTCATAATTAAAGCTAGGGTATGAGGTTTTACCTTCCTTGGTGAGTGATAAGTAGCTAGGAAGCCTTAAGGAGCCTTCATCTAACCTCCTACAAGCTTGATCTTTCAAAGAAATGAAGAACACAAAAATTAATTTCAAGAAAGTACTATTCACCATCTTCTTGAATGATTTATAGGAAATGCTAGGAAAGGATTTTGAAGCTAAGATTCCTAGGAAGTATGTAACTTAACTAGGAGAAGCTAGGATAATTACCTTGTAATTTAGCAAGTGGAGGAGCTTGGACTTCCCTTTTGCTAAGAAAGAAGCCGAGAGCTTCATGAAGAAAAGAGAGAAAATGAATTTTTTTGCTTGCTTGGTGTATTTGTGTGGTGTTTTGTTAGCTTGGTTAGTTTAGAATTTACCATGATAAATAATGCTTGGCTACAAATCAACCAACAAAATAATCTCACTTGTCATGCTTATGTCACCTTTCTTATGTCATCCATTTGCCACATGTCTTTGTCTTGTGGTTTGATGATGTCACAATCATTGGCTTCTTGTACAAGCTTGTCTCTTGGTCGCTTATTTGTTTTACGGTTCGCTTAACTTTCGTTCGCGTTTATCGTTTGAGGGATCATACCCGAGATCTTATTACTTGGGTTCCCTTAACCTTTCTCAATTAATTATATTCCTTTTATGATTCTCTCTTATAATCCTTGAATTTAAATCCTTTTTATCCTGTTACCTTATACTCAATTCTTTCGGTATCTGGTGGATTTTCGGGAAAAATCAAAGTGTTCGGATTTGGATTCTGACGATCTTTACATACACTTATATACCACATAGGGTACTAATAATATCTCAGAAGATCAATAAAAGAATCCCTACATAGTGTGGTATGAAAAGTTTTCTTATTCAACATAATCAGCAAAATCACTATTCATAAGGGTTTCAAAAATTCCAAAAATTGAGGTTATTAGAGTCTCCCCTCCTTAAAAGGATTCCGTCCCGGAATCAGATAGAAAAAGAATAGGGATACTCTCTTAGCATTGCATTTTCTAACTCTCAAGTCAATTTTCTCACATTGTGGTTCTACCACCAAACTCTTCCTAGTTTGATAACCCTTCTCCTAAGCACTTGTTCCTTTTCGATCTATAACCCTTCCTGGTTGCATGTCTATGCGCTCATATGCCCCTATTTGTCTGGAATCCGAATTACACTTCCTTAACATTGATACGTGGAACACGTTATGAACTTGCTACATGTTCGGGGGTAGGGCTAGCTCATATGCTAACTTCCCAATACGTCTTAATATATCCAAGGGTCCAACAATTCGTGGGCTTAGCTTTCCTTTCTTTCCGAACCTCATCCATCCTTTCCAAGGGAATACCTATAACAACACTAGGTCCCCTACTTCCTATTCTTTGTCCTTTCGTGTCAAATCAACATACTTCTTATATCCATCTTGGGCTACTACCAGCCGTCCTCTGATTAGATCTATTATATCCTTGGTCCTTTGGACTACTGCGGGTCCGAGCATCTTGCGCTCTATAACTTCATCCTAACATAAGGGACATCGACATTGTCTTCCCTCAAGGATCGCATAAGGCGATATCCCAATACTGACATACGATCTATTATCGTAAGAAAATTCAATTCGTGATAAACGACCATTCCAAATTCTTTCAAGTCTATTGCATAGACTCTCATCATAGCTTCTAGCACTATAGCTTTTACTTCTCAATACCCATTCTTTTCCAGTTCGTAATCATTACTATCTTCCGTACATAATACTATACTGGTTACACTTTTGCTCGTTAGCATTCTATAACCTTTTAATAATTGCGTCAACCTTAGTATCACGAACGCGTTAGATTCGGAATACCACCGAACTGATACTACTCCTTTCTAGCTGCTTCTATCTTTGAAAGCTTGATCCATCGTATAGAAGTAAAAGAATTTATTGAGAGATCACTATGATCATGAACACTTGTTATATCGCATAGTTAGTACAGAAGGTGGCCATCCTTTAGTACTTGACAAGCAATTAAACAACATGTGGTATCCTACTAGGCTTCTATCATACAGATAGATAGTCATTCGGCAATACCTCCCCTTCTGGAAGGGTTGTTCTTCTCAGCTTACATGAAATGAAAAGAAGAGAAAAGAACGAATTGAAGAGAATTGTATATGAAAAAAAATACTGCCACAAATATCTGGCTTGGAATCTACCTCTGAACTATAGAGGTTTATCATAGGAGAACAAAACATATGTATCTATATCAATATCCAGTATTATCGCATCGCATTTCACATGCTTAAATATTTTTGCTATTCCATCCATCATTCTATGGACCCATGCTCTTCCTCGAGCTTATACACAATCACCTTTGAAACTCCCTCGACATCGAAAATCGAATCTAGGATCTCATTCTAGACATCATCGTTACTAGAATTTTATGCTTGCATCGCAACCTTCCTCGTATAGTCATACGACCCTCTATTGATAAGGAGGAAAAAAATATTCAATAGGTAAATAATCTACTTAATTAGTCTATTCAATGATAACTTATACATCACCACGACACGATTAGTGGTACTCAATCTCAACATTCATTACAATACAACTCTCACAGTTGTCATTGTCTCATTATTCATAGACTCATTGGAGCATTACTATGGTCCACCACTGACCTACTGTAGTCATTCGCTTTTTATGAAGTCTTAATAGCTAACCATACGGAGTCCATACATATCGTATCGAATTCTTCTAAGGAGGTAACATGATCACCGTTCATGATTCGTGAAGAACACTCCTGATCCTGACGTACATTCATGATATGAAGCAGATAAAATGCAGAAGAGTTTTAATGAAAGCAACGATAGTAGGTTAATACCATTCTAAATCATATGTCTATATTAGGAGACATGAAGCTCAAAGGTTCATTTAGTCCTTTTTGAAACATGGTCCTGGCTTATTCTCAAGATAGTTCCTTCTAAGATAGATAGGCCGCTCATGGTGATTACACGAATTAAACCTTTACCAAACTACTATTACGGTTGGGTATTGCACAGTCATCAGAAGGAATGTCAATCTTCCAAACCATAATACAACCTTCACGGCTTCAACCATTATCACTGCATTCCTCTGGCAGGAGCGCCTATAATTGCTATCTTGCACTTAGAGTGTCGGCCACCTCATTGGCCTTTCCTGATAGTAATAGTTCCTTATAATCAATGTCTATTAACCACCTTCAACTAAATTTTCTACCTCATTTTAATCACTGCTTATGTGAAAATGCTTTTCTTAAGTCCTGGTGAGAAAGAAAAAAAAATCACCATTTTTCCATAAGTCATTGCCTTAGTCTTTAGATGTGAACATTGTCACGGCGGACTCTCGATCATACTTAGGACGTCTCTTATCATGGGTCCTTCTTGTTTTCACCAATCTTGACCCTCATTGGGTCGATTTATACTTTCTTATGGTTCAACACGTGCCCCACCTGGCATTATTATAATTACGTCATATTTCCTTTATCCAAAATTTCTATTCTTGAGAACTTTGAATATTACCTTTTTCCTTGTAAAACCTTTAAGGTTATCCTTGAATCGCTCCTCCTGTATTCCGTAGATACACGGAATATCAAAATACCATTTACTAATACTAGAACCATTGTCTATGTACTTCTAAAAATTTTCTCTACTGATCTTTAAAGGTTGTTCTTACCATAATCCTTTTTAATTTATACTGCCAAAACTCATGATGTCCTTATTAAGGGCGAAATGCCAACCTTTATGCATTTCCCTAGGATTCATCTCAAGTTATCGAGGTTCTATCCTTAATTCCACCTTTAAAAAGGTACATGCATCCTTCCATGGATAAATCAAGTCATATTTCCTTGATAGATTATCTTATTCATCATTCCCACCTCGATAGTCTATAACTAATTTTATAATAGCATCTTTATTCAAATTGAGGTCAATCCATATGGCCTCCAAAAGATAACAATGGTTATCCGCTTTTCTCTCCTGATTTGATAATGATAACATGGATGTTCTGGAAGATATTGGTTGTGTTCAACGTGAAAATCTTCTTAATAAATCCTCATGTACTTTTGTTGTTTATCTCAACAGTCATCTCAATGTTGGGATATCTTTCATACCTGACGTCTCCCTTTCTGGGTATCATGCCACCGGTCTTACACTTCACATTCTTGAAGGTCACCTCCTTCATCCAATTTTCCTAATTTCTTACTTTCTTGTCTCCTCAGTCTATCCGCGTCTCATTATTTATCCTTCAACTATCTCAAGGTTTCCTCGAATCCTCCCAACTTAAAGGGAATAAAATATATGTATCTCTTATGCCTTCAACCGTCAACTTTAACTCATGGTGAATCACCCTCATCCTGACGATCATATACTTTTCTATTTCTATTACTATGAGTCTTTAGGGTTTCCTCATACCCAACTCCCTTATCATTCCTCAAACTCTATTGCCTTTATATCCCTTTATACTCCTTCCCTTTTTAGTCTTTTATTTTCATTTCTATTACAACCATTACATGAACCAACATAACATAAGCATTGATTTCACACATCCCGTCATTCTAGATTCGTGTTCTCAGAACGAATCTTGACAACTTTTACAACTTAGGTTCATAATTCATCATATTCGTCCGCCTTTGTTCTGGCTCTTAAAGCTTTTACACTATCTCCATAACCTTGGGATTTACTTTCTCGAAAACAATTGACTCAACTTTAATCAGTTTATCATAAACTCTTGCTCCGTTCCTTTCTTGGTCTTTCACCAGTGGGTGGTTTCTCTCTTAGGAGGGTAAGTGACAAAAACAGTCTTTTGTGATTCGTCAATCATTTAGAATCTCAAATGATTCCTATATTTCCTTTAGCCAGGCTCTTGCCTTGACCGGGTCAGCTTGTTCCTTGGAACTCTGAGAGCTTAGCGACTTAAAGAACCTGAAAGAATTTCTCACCGCATTGTTTCCTCAGGGTGGTGGTTGGGGATAATAGTCTAAGTTCTGTATAAAAAGGTCCATAAATTGTCGTATATGAGTACCGTCTCGGGTCTCCTTTCCTTACTCGACTTTCGTTTCCTTAGTCTGAGCGTTCCCTCCTTCTCCCCATAATCGGGGTCATCCTACATGTTTTAAATCCTCATTTTCCACTCCATTATGTTATGGTTCCTTCTATCTTGATGGCGACCTCCCTGACTATCACGTTCAGGGTTTGCTCTAAATCTTATTCCTCAAACTAGCTTTCATCTAAGATCTCATCTTTAAGCTCTTGAACATTTGGAACCTAAATTCTGTAGGAATACCTCATTATTCCCTTATCATCTTTCTCGGTATTAATCTCTTATCTATTTGTTGGCTCTCTGCCTTCATTCATCACTTTTTCTGGCACAATATGTTCTTTTCCAATAATTCGGGCTGTATTGCAATCTCAAACAGCTTTCCGGTACCGGCTCCGGTTACCTTCACTTTTATTTCCATTTTCTCAGAATCTCTTATAAACTCTCCTAAAGAAATTATCATCTTGAGTCTCTCCTTTTTACTAAGGGCATCAGCCACCACATTGGCTTTCCCTGAATGATAAAGAATCTCCCAGTCATAATTCTTGATTAGCTCTAACCGCCTCCTCTGGCGTATGTTGAGCTCTTTCTACGTAAAAATGTACTAGAAATCCTATGGTTTGTGTAAATCTTGCACTTCTCTCCATACAAGTAGTGCCTCCAATCTTTAGGGAAAAACTATTGCCACAAGCCCAAGCTCATGGGTCGGGATATCGAATTTTATATTCCCTTAATTATCTTGACGCGTACGCGATTACCTTGTTGTGCTGTATAAGAAGCACCCTAATTCCTTATGCGAAGCGTCACTACATATCACAAAATCTCCTTTTCCATCCGGAAACGCCATCATAGGGGCCGTCACCAACCTTTGCTTTAGTTGTTAAAAGCTTTTCTCGTATTTCTCTGTCCATTCAAACTTCTCAGTCTTACGAGTAAGCCGCGTTAAAGGGGGCTACTATCTTTACAAGCTTGAACGAACCTTCGGTATTGATTGGCCAATCCTACCTCTGGTAGTTTCCCTAACCATGGTCATCAATTCCTCAGTGGTCCTTTATTCATTCTTGTCAGGATCCTCCACGGGATCCTCCTCAGCAACAATCCCTTCTAGGACAACATCCTCAACCGCTATATCATCAATATGAACATCATCCGATCCTGCGTTAGGACGCTCTATCGGATCCACAATCCGATCTCTAATTAGTAATAAAACATCATCGCGCTGTTGCTCCTCAACCTCAGGGTTCGGAGTCCCGCTACCATATACGATAACGAACTACGCTTCTATCATGATATTTATAAGGTTTCCCATAAGGGTTTTAGCTGTCAGTACTACGTTAGGTAGTCCGACTATGAACTTAGCAAGAGTTCTTATTATCTTAGTGAACTTATTATTTTGACGTCATATCATCTCTGAGGTTTATAACGCTTAGCTCTGATACCATTTCTGTAACACCCCCAAATCCGGGGTCGGGGATCCGGGTTGTCACGAGTTCCATTTCCCTTATCAATACTTAATCTTAACAGTCAACCAACTACTGTGTACTGTGACCCCACAATAAACACACACCACAAGTTATAGTCTCAGAGATGAATATCCAAAAATAACACGAGTCATTTTATTCCACAATTATAAACCATTACACCTAAAAAGGGTTTCTGAATAATTTACATATTCTTTGCCATTATGACAATTCATAAATATACATAAGTCTGGCACAACAAAAGTTGAAAGCCTAGCCTACTGGTAGCTCCTACCTCAGCTACAACGGCATCAACGCCTACTGGAAACTGCGGAACGTTTCCTAACCGCTCACGAATTGAGAGCTTGATCCTGTTGATCTTGTCTATCTGTTGTTGTGTGATGAGAGAAGAAAGCAAGGGTGAGCAACAAGCCCACCGAAATAATATGTATAATAATTAAAAATATATGAGCATTCTCATAGTACTCATGAAAGTCTTGGTCAAAAAGAAATGAACCAAGTTCATATCTTAACGCGACCAAGTCGCAAAATATCCAGTATATACATACATATATACTTTTCACATTCTTTGAAATCCTCTGACATGTATAATATACACAGAGTTCCAGTTTATAACTGTATAAAAATATCGTTGCAAGGTGATCTCATATATCTAACCTTGTCTCAACATTTTTCTGAAAATCTTTGACATGCATAAGATAATCATTTACTAGATATAAGTTCAAAAGATGAAGTTACAAGATACTACAATATACTTATATCTTTTCCGAATACTACTTGAACTACCACCGTTCAAGTTATAATTAGTTTCAAAAGTTCATCACACTGATGAGACTACAAGATAAGACTTGAATAGATTCAATCTTTGAAATATCATTTGAAAGAAATGAAGTTATGAGATACTTCATTAAGTCTCGATATATATATACACCTATATATATATACATTTCATACACTCCTTGAAAACCTCTGTTATGAAAATTATAAACAGAGTTGCAATATCCAATGAATTTGGAAAGGAGAAAACCTTGGCATAAACCTGATATCTTGCTGATCAGGCAAAGATACCAATAGGTAACCTTTTCTACTAGTAGATGGACGAATTCCCCACTGGTCATCACCCTGGCCGCAATAGGACCTTATGCTGGACTGCCACTTAGCCACTTACGCATTTGATGGACTCTCACTGAGCCACTTACACTTTCATGGACGCCCACTGAGCCCATGTTGCTTATGCCGACTCAAATAGATGAACTTACTTCCCGAACGATGGGCAAGTAATCAAGATGTTTTCTCAAAACAGCAACCTCGTTGCGAATGTAAAATACACCACTGAGCCGAATCCCCCCAGGTTTTGAGCGAGTATTTAAATCCCCTTCGAAAGAAAGATCTTAAATATAAAAATCAGTTTTGGGATCCGCTCTAATCTTTTAAAAAATCATTTTGAAGACTCGAAAACATTTTTAAGACTGTTTGGAGTAATGCTGATTTAATGAAATAAATCAGTCCCGATATATTAGAAAATATCTGAATATTATTATTTAAATAATATTCCCATAAGGATAATCTTTATAAAAATAATTGAAGTAGAAGTTTTAAAACTCATACTTGAAATGAATAATAAATAACCAAAGATATACTTATACGAAAGTACGATCTTTATTTGAATAATCGAAAATAAGTTTGATTATCAAAACATCATTCTTTAATAAAATAAAGAATATTATTTAATAAATAAGTGGAGTCATAAGTCCTCGAATGAATATTCAAAATAATATTCATTAAATAAAACAAACGGAGTCATAAGTCCTCAAATGAATTTCAAACTAATATTCATTAAATAAAATAAACGGAGTCATAAGTCCTCGAATGAATATTCAAACTAATATTCATTAAATAAAATAAACGGAGTCATAAGTTCTCGAATGAATATTCAAACTAATATTCATTAATTAAAATAAAGTTATCGAATAAACCTTATTCGATTAATAGTTTTGAAAAATATATCTATATATATATATATAAATATATATGTATATAATATACTCGGGAACATCGACTCCCGGTTTAGAAAATGTTCACCTTTGGGTCCCCTATACTAAGGGTATACGCAACTACTGCTTATCTCTAGCATAGGTATTATGCAACTTATAAGCAATTGACTCAAAAATTAGATATCAAGATTACGAAACAAACATGCATATATACCATATCACATGCTCTAATATATCGCAAGATTTGCTAATAACAATCATGCACTTATCACAAGATAATGCATATACATATATTTTCATCACAACAACAGTATAACGGGTAGAAAACTTGCCTGAGCGACTGGGGGTGGTAAAAGTCCTGGGATGAGTCTGGTAACCTATAAACCACATATAAGTTGGAATTAAACCAAAGTCGCTTAAGAATCTATACTTTAACCAATTAGATCCTAACGTTCGCTTTCGCGCTTAACGATTCACTTAAGTCGCTCGAGTACCCTCGGCTCCCCCATTTTTAATAAATTAACCATTAAGAGTTTTAAGGCGATTCTTTTGCGAGTACCTTACCAACTGCCTAATCCACTTTACGTAAATGTTTCATACCCCAATTAGACAATTAAGGTCCCTAACCAATGTTTCAAAGTAAGGCGAGGGGTAATGGTTCGTTCGCGAAATGCCGTTACTTAAAACAATCGTTTCTCCTAAACCGTGTATCGGATTCAAGCGTACCACATATCAAAATGAAGCTCGTAACATGAACTATCTAATCATGGAAATGGTAAAAACCTAACAGTGAGTTCATAGGTCCTGATGTTAAGAACAAAAACAGTCTAAGGTAAATCGGGCATTACGACGGCTATGTTTACGTGATTACCAAATTTTATACCACTCCAATCAATCCACAATTCCACCCACAATCAACATTACAACCAAAATCCCTCCAAACCTTACCACATCAGTCCATTACTTCATGTTTTATCCAACTCATTCAATCACAACAAAAGCTACTAACCATACTATGGTTCATTAACTAATAACCAAGATTCAATCATCAAAATCTCTACAAACTCAACCAAACTTTAAACAACCAAGAATCATGCTTCTCATAAACTATACCAATCAAAACCACTCCTAAATACTCAAAAGTAAAGCTAGGGTATGAGGTTTTACCTTCCTTGGTGAGTGATAAGTAGCTAGGAAGCCTTAAGGAGCCTTGATCTAACCTCTTACAAGCTTGATCTTTCAAAGAAATCAAGAACACAAATATTAATTTCAAGAAAGTACTATTCACCATCTTCTTGAATGATTTATAGGAAATGCTAGGAAAGGATTTTGAAGCTAAGATTCCTAGGAAGTATGTAACTTAACTAGGAGAAGCTAGGATAATTACCTTGTAATTTAGCAAGTGGAGGAGCTTGGACTTCCCTTTTGCTAAGAAAGAAGCCGAGAGCTTCATGAAGAAAAGAGAGAAAATGAATTTTTTTGCTTGCTTGGTGTATTTGTGGTGTTTTGTTAGCTTGGTTAGTTTAGAATTTACCATGGTAAATAATGCTTGGCTACAAATCAACCAACAAAATAATCTCACTTGTCATGCTTATGTCACCTTTCTTATGTCATCCATTTGCCACATGTCTTTGTCTTGTGGTTTGATGATGTCACAATCCTTGGCTTCTTGTACAAGCTTGTCTCTTGGTCGCTTATTTGTTTTACGGTTCACTTAACTTTCGTTCGCGTTTATCGTTTGAGGGATCATACCCGGGATCTTATTACTTGGGTTCCCTTAACCTTTCTCAATTCATTATATTCCTTTTATGATCCTCTCTTATAATCCTTGAATTTAAATCCTTTTTATCCTGTTACCTTATACTCAATTCTTTCGGTATCTGGTGGATTTTCGGGAAAAATCAAAGTGTTCGGATTTGGATTCTGACGATCTTTACATACACTTATATACCACATAGGGTACTAATAATATCTCAGAAGATCAATAAAAGAATCCCTACATAGTGTGGTATGAAAAGTTTTCTTATTCAGCATAATCAGCAAAATCGCTATTTATAAGGGTTTCAAAAATTCCAAAAATTGGGGTTATTACATCCATTCCTTTAGTAGAGACCTCAGAAATTTTAAATTGGAGTCCTTAACTTGGTATACTCTGCCATACAGCTTCAATCCATTCAACAATTTCTGAAATCTGTTGAAGGTGTCATTCAATGATTCTCCTTCTTCAAAATGTAAATATTCATACTGTTGAATGAGAAGCTGCATTTTGTTTTCTCTAAGTTGCTCAGTACCTTCACAGATAAGTTGCACAGTATCCCAAATTTCCTTAGCAGTTTGGCTGTTAATGACATTGTCAAACATATCTTGATCTAGGCCATTAAACAGATTGTTCATGGCTTTCTTGTCCTTGTGAACCTCTTCAATATCTTCAACTGTCCATTCCGCTTTTGGCTTGGGAATAGACTGTCCAACAGCAACTGTTGCAGTAGCAGCTGTGGCCACCTTGTGAGGGATGTGAGGACCATTTTCAATGCAGTTGATGTAGCTTTCATCTTGAGAGAGAAGATGTAAATGCATCTTCACTTTCCAGTGATGATAGTTATCTCTTTCCAGGATTGGAATCTTTACACCAATATCCTTCTTACTCATGATGTTAGCAGAATAGATCTTTAAACTCTTTGTATGTTAAGAGCTAGCTCTGATACCAATTGTTATTCCCGGTGAACTAATAATGAGATTTACAGAAGGGGGTTGAATGTAAATCTCAAAACTTTTTCAAGTTTTGAGCAGTTTATAGGCTATGTGTTTTAATGAACAAGTGTGTGTGAATTGCTTTCAGCTAATGCAGACAGATATATATTTAAACACAAATGTAAAGAACACAACAGACTTAAAAACTTTTCTAGTGGATTTGTTGTTCCACCAGAGATGTGTTATTTCAGAAAATCTGTGATTCAAAGAATTAAATCACAGCTGCGTCCTAGTACAAACTAGATGATTTTCTCTCTGGATTTTTTTAAACAGCTCTGGAAAATTCACACTCTAATTACTAGCTGCTACTTGGTTTATATAACACCAAGTTTACAAGTGAAGACAAAACTGTAAAATATAATTAAAAGATTCTTCACATGTTTCTTCTTCATTTCTCTATCCAATGCAATCTAAGTTTAGCTGTGAATCTTTGAATACTTCCTTGTTTGCACCAGAATGGAAATGCTGCATTTTCTTGATTCCTCCTAGAGGCTGCCACATTCCAGTTTGTCTCTGTCAACCCATGTGCCTCTGTCAGCTTATGAATTGTCATTATCAACTGCTAATTAAACAAAGCATCCGTTGAAGCTTTCCTCCGTTGATGCTTTATCCGTTGAATCTTTATCCGTTGAAGCTTTATTCGTTGATGCATTAGCAGTTGAAGCTTTATCCGTTGAAGCTTTATCCGTTGATGCATTAGCAGTTGAAGCTTTATCCGTTGGAGCATTCATCCGTTGATGGATGTTATCCGTTGAAGCTTTAGAGACATCCGTTGAAGCTTTGTTTCTCATCCGTTGAAGGCCTTTAATATCAGTTGATACAACTTCATTTATATAAAATTACAAGGCATGAAATATTTACAATTAGCCCTCCTATTTGCATATCCACTAGTAGTCAACATGACTGATAATTTCCCACAACATCTAAGAATTACAACTTAAATACAGAGAATGAAATGTGCTACAATACTAAACTTATTTCTAAGTAAAGCTACTCCTTCAACGGATAGCCAAAATGGTCTTATCCGTTGAGGCTACAAACATTAGATTTCTACTTAAGTGTTTTGTTTAACTTATCATCAAACTAATACACATATTCCTAACAAATACCTCAAAAAATAAGCTGAAATGTGCAGGGAAAGTAGAAGTTGTGCTAAGAGACAAAATTGAGAAAATGATCTTAAGCTCAAGTTATGTAAAAATGCATCTCAATTTGTTGGTCAATACCATAAAAAAACAATCAATGTGCTAACATAGCTATTGGTTTGGACTATGAGGCTGTGCATCTCACAAGAAAAGTGATATTGACAATAGAAAGAAAAGTTTGAACAAAGAACTTCATGTGGTGCTCAAAAAGGTGAATGCACCCTTGTTCAAAGCTTGTGAGGTGAAATTAAATGAAGAGGAGCTTATCATCAAACAAGAAATTGTAAATAAAGATGAAGAAAAGAATAATTCCAAATCCACTGTCAAAACTGAATACAAGAAGATGCATGAAGCTAGTCTAGTCATCAAGACCCCAGTAAATGAGATCAAAAATGAAAGCATTAGAAAGGAAAATAAGAACATAAATGGAAAGATATGTGTCAACAAAAGCAACAAATATGCATATATTGTAGATGCTCCTAGAAAGCAGTGTCAAAGATGTGGCTCAACAAATCATCTAACTCATCTTTTTAAAAATATTGTTAGTGAGCCGAAGTATGGAGCTTGTAAGTACAATGCGGCTCAAATAAATGACCCCTACTCTTTATGTGACAAGTTTGATTGCATTCCATGCACTATGAAAGTTATGACCAGCTGTCATAAGTTGAGAAAGGTTCTAAAAGAAGTTAACTTTAGATTTGTGATCAAATAAGAAAATGTAATCAAACTAAGAATGTTGTTTTTTTTGAATGTTCAAGTTCTACTTTTGTTAACTCTGTCAAGAATAAGAAAGTGGCCAACACTGCTTGGGTAGCTAAATAGATTTAAACCTCATTATGTGCAGGGCAAGAAGATTAAAGTCATGTGGATCATTGATAGTAGATGCTCCAGACACATGACATGTGATAAATCCATGCTATCACAGTTTGAGGAGATGGCTGGCCCTTTGGAGACAACAACAAAGGATTCACAATAGGATATGGTTGTTTGATATATGGGAATGTTATCATTGAAGATGTAGCACTGGTTGCATGTCATGAAGTGAATCTTCTAAGTGTCAGTCAATTTACAAACAAAAGTTTCAAGGTTATTTTTGACAAAGATTATTGCTCAATCACAAGCAAGAAGACTGGTGAATTTTCTCGGAAAGGAGTAAAGAAAGGAAGTATGTTTGTTGCAGACATGAACTAAGCAAACAAGTACATGATATGTTGCTTCTACACCAAGGCACCAAGTGAGCAAATCAAACTTTGGCACAAGAAGCTCTCTCACTTAAACTATAAAGTAATCAACACCTTAATGAAAAGAGAACTGGTGAGAGATATGCCAACTTTGGAATTTGCTCAAAATAAAGTTTGTGAAGCTTTTTAGAAAGAAAAAATGACGAGGTCTAGTCACAAAAGTAAAGTTATAAACTCCATCAATGCTCAACTAACAACTTATCCATATAGATTTGTTCGGCCCTTTAAATGTCATTCCATATCTAGAAAGAAGTATGCACTGATGATGGTCGATGACTACTCAAGGTACACTTGGGTGGAATTTATACATTAAAAAGATGAAAATCCACACATTATCATTGAACACATAAAGAAAATTGAGAAGTAGGATGAAGATCAAAATTCGGTCGAAATATTGAGAAGTGACAATGGTACATAATTCAGAAATGCAATATTAAGTGAATCTGTAAAGACAAAGGCATTACTCAAGAGTTTTATACTCCAAAAACACCTCAACAAAATAGTATGGTTGAAAGGAAGTACAGAACTCTAGTTAAAGCTGCAAGGAAAATGCTGCAGGATGCCGAGTTGCCAACCATTTTTTTGGGAAGAAGCTGTTAACACAGCATGTTACACTCAGAACAGATATTTGGTGAATAAAAACCAAGTCACCTTACTCAATCATGTCAAAAAGGAAGCCCACTTTTAAGCATTTGCATGTGTTTGGAAGCAGGTGTTTTGTGTTGAAAGACAACTCTGAGTATGTTAGGAAATTTGAATCCAAAGTATTTGAATCTATATTTTTGGATATTCTTTGGAAAGAACTGCCTACAGAGTTTATGTACTAGAGCACAGAAAGATAATGGAGAGCACATATATGATATTTAATGATGACAAATATCCAGGCTTGGAGTTCCTTTATGAAAATGAAGCTGAAGCTTTAAAATTTGATAATCTCAACCTTGACAGTGATTCTAAAGAAGAAGTTGAAAATAACTTAGTAAATAGAGTGGAAGAAGAAACAAGTGACCAGTAAATTATGATAATAAGAATTCATCTCAAGAAAGAATCTCACCATAATTTGATAGCACAAACTCATGGGGAGAAAGAGATGATAGTTCTGCAATTCATGCCAACAATAAAGAAAATGAGGACAACTCTAGTCATCAAAATCATTACACCAGAAAATAGGATAGAAGTCACACAAAAGGCACTATTATTGGTGATCCTAATGCTAGAGTGAGGACTAGAAGTACCACCGCAAATGAATGCCTACATGCATGCTTTCTGTCTCATATTGATCCTAAAAAGCTAAAGAAGCTCTACTTGATCCTTATTGGATTACTACTATGCAAGAAGAGTTAAATCATTTGAAAAAAAATAAATTTTGGGAATTGATTCCTGCACCAAGAAATAGAAGCATCATTAGAACAAAATGGGTGTACATGAACAAAATAGATGAAAATCGTATCATAATAAGAAACAAGGCAGTAGTGGTTGCCAAAGGCTACTCATAAGAAAAGAAATCGATTATGATGAAACCTTTGCTCCAGAATTTCCAGGTTTTGTTTACAGACTTTTGAAGATTCTATGGATTGAAGCAAGCACCAAGAACATGGTAGGACACTTTATCAGAATTTCTAATCAAAAATTAATTCACTAGAGGCACAATTGACAAAACTCTATTCTACAAGCAACATTGTGATGATATTATCCTAGTTTAAATCTAAGTGGGTGATATCATTTTTGGTTCTACTGATGAGAATTTGTGTCAAAGATTCTCAAACTCATGCAAAGTGAATATGAGATGAGTATGATGGGATAACTAAGTTACTTTCTTGGCCTTCAAGTTAGCCAAAGAAGTGATGGAATTTTTATCAGTCAATCTAAGCATGTCAAAGATCTTTTGAAGAAATTTAGAATGATCTCACCTGCATCAACCTCTATGTCTATAGTTACCAAATTTGATGAAGACAAGAAAGGAAAAAGTGTAAACATCTCAAGTTATAGGGGAATGATTGGATCTTTACTTTACTTGACTGCAAGTAGACCAGACAACATGTTTGCTACATGTCTATGTGCAGGATTTCAAGCAAATCCTAAAGAATCATATTTAATGGCTGTTAAGAAGATTTTCAAATTTTAAAGGTGTTAGGTCACACACACTGTAGAAGGGGGTTGAATACAGTGTATAGCACAATCAAATCGAATTCAAAGAACACAAGTAACAAAAAATAAACTTTATTAAACTCTGTTACAATGTAGAACTGTCATCTCTCAGTGATGAACAAATATCACGTGAGCTGCTAGGGTTACAATGAATAATATTCTCGATAATAATAACACTTATAGTGTAAACCCTATGTCTGTGTTTATATATTACACAGTTACAAGATAATCGCTAATTGATATGGAATATAATTCTGCTTCCTAAAATATATCAATCAGATATCTTTTCTTCCAAGTATTCCATTCTTCACAGAATTTCTTCTTCATGCATATCTCTTCTTATGTTTGTCTTGATCTTCTTTCCTTTCAATCAGCCGCCTTCCTTATCTGAAAGTTTCCTTTAAGTCCTGATATTATCTTCTGATAAATATCTCCTGAACCTTAAGTACTGATAACTTAAGTTCTGACTTCAGTATAAGTGCTGATTTCAGTTAAGTACTGATTTGTCCTGTTTAAGTAAGATCTGAAAACTAAACATAAATCATATTAGACATGACATTATCAAATATATCTAACAATCTCCCCCAACTTGTAAATGAGCATAATATACAAGTTTAATAGAAATTTGATGATGTCAAAAACATTAAGTACAAATGCATGAGAATTTAACTAGATAACTACAACTTACAGTCCTTAAAGCTTTACCAACTTTAACTTCGGATAACAACTTCAGTCTGTATACACATCAGAATTTGAACAGTTGTAGATCTTGACTTGGCTTCACTTTCTGATCTCTTCGATATCAGGAGTTGTTCTGAGATAGTTCTTTAACAAACATCTCTCAGCATATCTGAGTTCATCAATCATCCTTCTTTTAGTATCTTTAAGCTCTGCAGTATCTTTACCAGGTTGAAAGATAGCATATATGAGATCACTAATTTTTGCTTTTCTCAACTCCTGATCTAGTCTTATGACATAGGCTTTGTCAGACTCTAGATTGAATTCAAGTCCCTTAATACCAAGATATGTTCTGATCTTTGCAGTATTAGGCTTCATATCAACAATATCACCCTTGTGATCTCTGTACTTGGGACAGTATGTGATGTCAGACTTTACAGAATAGAGCTTCTTCTGTCTCTGAATTTGAGTCTTAATATAATTTGCAGCACTTTCTGTTATTCTGTCCTTCACTTGAAGTAAGAATAAAACATGTTCTAGTTCCTCATAATACTTCAGTGGTATAGCATTTTCCCTTATATAGTAAACCCTTTCATCTGTCATGAAATATAACAAGATGTGTTCTTTCAAGAAGGTATGGTAGACCATCTGTACAGATTCAAGTTGATTCAATCTTTCAGGAGTTGCTCCAATACCTGGTTCACTAAAGGAAGTTGGATCATTGGTTGTGTTATGCACTCTTGTTTCATCAACACTACCCAATCCAGATTTATCTCTTGCTTCCTTTCCAGTAACCACTCTTGCTTCAAAACCACTTGTTGCAGTCTTCAAAGGTTGAGTCTGTTTGGCTTTAGTGAATCCTGGTAGGAGTAACTTTGAGGATTTAACATGAGCAATGTGAGAGGTTTCGTTTGACTTATCTTCTGATATCAAGCCAACTTGAGCTATATCAAAGGTTTCTTGCTTCATTGTTATATATGAACTAACTATATCTTGACTCTGAACAACTTGAGCCATGTCAAAGGTTATCTTAGAAATCTTCCTTGAAGTCAGACTAAGATTAGCATCTTCATCAAAAATTTCTTCATCCATAGGAGGCACATAAACCTTTACAGGTTCACCAACTTTTTCTTTGCCCTTGGACCTTGGATCTATCTGTAATTGTGATTTGGCCTTGGTTGCCATAGGATTTGTTCTTTCTTTTATCACAATGCCTTTAGCCGTAAGAAGTTTCTTTTTAACAACATAAGCTTCAGGTTGAGTTGACTTTTTCTAACTTTAGTCTAGCTTCTTCTTCCATTAGACTCTCAAAGTCCATTCCTGAATTTTCTTTCAGAAATAATTATCTTGAAATTTCTTCATCAAGTTCCAAAAATTCATCAGAACTTATCCTTTTACAAGTATCAGAAGTTATTCTTCTCCCAGTATCAAAACTTGTTCTATGACTTATAGTTCCATCTCTACTTGATGAGAGACCTCCACCTTGACCACGACCTCCACCCATTCCAGAGTTTCCCGGGTCATTACCATCATCCTTTTTCTTCAGTGTCTTATCAGGTTTGCATTTGGACTTAATTACTTTCTCCCCCTTTTTGGCATCAGCAGGTAAAAGAAGAGAGAGAAGCAATTCCACTGAGGATTGGATCTCATTGAGTTGAGATTGCTGAGAAGCTTGATTTTTCAAAATTTCATCAATCTGAGACTGTTGCTTCTCTTGGGTTTTCTCAATGTTGGTAATTTTGTCAAAGGAAGGTTTGAAAAACCTTTTCTTGTCCAGCTTGACAACTGTATCTTGCTGCATTAAGGTTTCTTGAATCTTGTCCACCTTGGCCTGAGTTACAGACTGTTGACCTTGAAGGTGCCTTGTACTAAGTGCAGTAACTCTTAGCTGTGTCTTGAAATCATCATTGACTAACATCTCATCCGCTTTTGACAAGTGATCAGCAAGAATCTTTTCAGTAGGAACAAAGGTAACTGTGTTCCACTCCTTAGTCCACTCTTGTCCTCTAGGAGTTTCACTCCAAGGTACTGGTGCTTCCCCTATAACAAACTTTTTGACTATCTCAGCTTTTGAAGGAGCTTGTAGAGGTGCATGTCCAGAAGGACCAGCTGCATCAGCATCTAAATTTGTAGCTGCATTACCAGTATCATCAATATTTGCAGCATCAGAACTTACAGAGTCAACAGCTTCAGCATCCTCTGATAAAAGAACAGTATGAGAAGCTATGGAGGCCTCAACATTATCCTCTAAGGGCTGATCTCCAACTAAGTTCTGATCAACATCCATATTCTGATGCTCACCTAAAATCTGATCTTCAGTATCTAGATGCAGAGAAGGTGTTGTAGGCAATTCTGGATTAAATTCAGCATCAGAAATTGGTGTTGTTGGTGGAGTGACTTGAGTTGGTGGAGCTTTTAGATACAAAACATGAGGCACTTCCAAGGTATGAATGTCAATTTCATCACTTGGCCCCTGGGTATCAGCATTTACTGGAGATACTAGAGGTGTAGAAATGTGAGTAGTTTCCGGCTCATGTAGTGGAGAGTGATGAGTTGCATGACGATCTGGATCAACACTAGGAGAATTGTGAGCTTCAACAGAGTCTTGTGAGATTAGAGATTCCTGATCCCCTTCCTTAGCTGCTGCTTCCATTCCTTTACCAGAATCTTCAGGCCTTTTTGCCAATATTTTGAATCTTTTAGCTTTTAATGAGACTTTAGGAGCTGTATCATCAGAATTACGCTTTCTAAACCTTTTTAGGGGCCTAGAACTCCCAATATCAACATCCTTCTAAGAAGAGACCTTCTCAGCTTCATGAACAACAGGTTCGGAAATAGGAACCTGTTCCTCAGCATCTGATTCATCTCGCAGAATGAATCTCCTTCTCTTCTGTTGTGTCTGAGGTACTTTCTTAGTCCTCTTAGTTTTGGAAGATGAAGGCTGCACTGTAGGTTTTGAAGTTGGAGGTGGAAAAGTTTGAGGTGGTTGAGTAGAAGTGGTAGGTTCTGATGGATGAGGTGGAGAAGTTTGAGGTGGTTGAGTAGAGGTGGTAGGTGTTGATGGATGAGGTTCATATGGTTGAACATCAGGATATAGTGCAGTGTACTTAACAGGATCATAGGTTATTAAGGCTTGTTTGACAGATTAAGGAATTAAGAGGGGTCTTAACACAGCCTTCTTATTATCAGTCGATGATAAGTCAGTAAAAGCTCTTTTAGCTATTTTGAATGATGAAATTAATTCACTGTAATTTTGGGGCTTATTATCACAACAGATACTATAAATAAGCTGACAGAATCTAGCAAAATAAATAGTAGATCTATCTTCATGCATTATGTCCCCAATAAAACCTAAAACAACACTTGCATAGTCAAAATCAGTTCGATTTATGAGAGCATACCTGATTTGTTGGCTGAATATGGGAATTGCATCAAAATTGGAATTTCGATTTATGAGAGCATACCTGATTTGTTGGCTGAATATGGGAATTGTATCAAAATTGGAACATTTGTTTGCAAAAGCTTTAGTTATGCAATCAAAGAAGAAACTCCATTCCCTCCTTATGAAAGATCTCTTTAACTGGCCCAACTTTACCAATGTCCTTTCATATCCCAGACTGACCATCATGTTTTGAAGAACTGGCTCATCAACAGTAGAATAAACACAATTCTCAGGTAGCTGCAGTGCTTGGTGAACCGTAGACAATGTCATAACATACTCATCATCCCCTGATTAAAAAATAATACTTGGGGACCCTTGAGCACCACAATCATCATACACACCGCTTCTCTAGAACTCCAGTACTTGAGTACCAGAGACTGCTTCGGGTTCAGTCAGAGCATACCCAATATCAGAACTAGCAAGAAAGTCCTGAATGAAGTGAAGTTCAGAGGGTGCTTCTGACTTGCTAAGAATAGCAGAGAAGTTATTAGGAACAAACGTAGCTCCATCGAAAATTATGTCCTTGGGTGCCATGAGAATTTGTGAGAAAGAAAATTGCCTGTAAGGTGTTTGAGAAAATATCTGTATGAAAAATCGTCAATAGATGAGAGAGAATTAAAGTAAAAAGAGAGAGATAAAATATGAAAGTAAATAAAAGATATTACAATCTTTTCTCTCTTTTACTTATACATGGTAGAAAAAGTATCCGTTGAGACACCTGTCAGACATGTAGCAGTAAAAGTTAATTAATGGGCACGGGTATTCAGTAATCATTACTTATCACATGCTGTTTTTCAAGGAAAAACCGTTCCACTTACCAAGTAATCCCATTAATCAAGGTTGTTTAGTTTTATTTTAAATTTTAAAACTGTTCCCACTTAATAATAATTTTTTTTAATTACTACCTTACCTATATTCTGTAAAATTATAATCAATGAGAGAATGACCATTAATAAACCAAGTAAACAAATACTGCCACGTCAGAATCGGAACTTGATTTGTATCAGAGCTAAAAAGGTCATCAGAATATGGTTAGTATCAGGATTTAAAATGTTATCAGAATATCAAATGACTCAGATACAAAATCTTGCATAAATATAAAATGTCATTAATATATTGAGCAAATACATTTCATGAAATTTAAATTACATGCTGAAAAGTACAAGATTGTCCTAAGCTACAAATCCTAACATCAACAGCTTTAGTCCTAAGCTAAGAAGCCAGACAAAGTTGACGGTGAAGAGAAACAGATAGCTGCAATTATTTCTTCTTCCTACTCTCAACAAAAAGAACAGCGAGACGAATGATTCGCTCCTACTGCCGGAGAGCTTCTCTCCGTTCCTCTTCCAGACGCTCAAGATGGCGATGATAGTCCATGTAGAAGAACAAGAGGTCTGCTGCCATTCAGGACACCTCAAATTTATAGTGAAAGTGTCACAGTTCAGAACTAAGTTAAAGTGAACCATGTTTGTGATGAGTGAAAAAGAAATGAGTTCGAGAGTTTGAGAGAAAATGAGAGATGTGTTGGCTGGAATGAGGTGTTGGTTTATATAGCCAATAGAATACCAAGAGACGCAAGGAAAATTGAATGGTTATAGGTAGAAATAATTCTACCTCATCTCCCTAGACTGATGAGAATAATAACAGCCATTGGAAGTTTAAAACAGGATTTAATGCGCACACGAAATAAGTAAAAATTATTGTGCATAGACGTGTACCACTAACCCAAATTATGTGGACTGTTAATACCTCACCCAAACATATTCTGATTTTAAATAAGACTGTTTTAGATTTTAATCACAAATAAGTCAAGTAAAGAATCAGAGTTTAATATCAGAACTTAGACTTATATCAGAACTTAATCAGTCATCAGAACATGATTTCTTAACTCAAAAAGTGAATTCCCATTTCTTTAATTCTTCACACAAATTCTGATTTCGTTTCTTCAGAACTTAATCATCAGAACTTCCATCATTACTTGTCCTCAGAATTTATGCAACTGATACTTAAACGTTCATCTAAAACAACATTTATCACCACAGTAATTTTCATCATTCATATGGAGTATATGTGTGTGTAGTAAGCTAAATATCAGATAAAGATTAAAGTCTGATTCACTTCAGTATATCTTAGAAATAAGGCATAACTAAGAACTTTACTCAAAATATGTCATGATTCTGAAGTATACTTTAGAATGAGTTCATGCATGAATCCACCTCAACTGTTTTGTGCTCATTTTATGCATCTTTTGAAATTCCATTTTACAGTGGCTTCTCAGTGTAAGTGAGTCACGACTGCTTATCAGAATTTATGCTATTATCAGAGTATTTCTCCAGTAATCATAGAGTGTGAAAAGTCACCAAAAAAAATATATTTTGCTTTTCTAATGCATATGACTTAATACCAGCAATGCCCTTGGGTCTTCCCTTCCACATTTTTACTCTAGATCTCAAAGGAATACCTGATTTTTATTTCTTTTTCTTTTTCTTTTTCTTTTGATAAGTGAGGTTTATCAGCACTTAGTACATCCATCAGATTTACTAACATCAGAACTTAACAGATAAGAAGCACTATTCTTGTTTGTGACTTAGTAATGAGATACACAAAGTAAACTTCAACTAAGCTCAGTATCAGAATTTGCTTGTGTTAAGAGATTTCCACATAAATAATTACTTCAAACATGGGATCTTTAGTATATTAAAGACTACTAGGTCAGCATCTAGCATAGTTATCCTCATCGGATTGAATAATCACGGAAACATTCATATCACTATCAGAGTGTAGAAATTCACATCAGACAACAATCAGTACGTAAGCAATTTTCAATTAAGCACATAATACACAAAGATAGTAATATCTGTAAATACTGATCATAAAATCTGATGCATCAGAATAAAAACTAAGCAGATTTAGAGAAAGAACCTGAAACCATGCCAAGTTCATTTACCAATCTTGTAAAAGTAGCTTCACACAGTGGTTTTGTGAAGATATCTGCTAGTTGTTGATCTGTTGGAACAAAGTGCAATTCCACTGTACCTTCATCCACATGTTCCCTTATGAAGTGGTACCTAATGCTGATGTGCTTTGTCATTGAGTGTTGAACTGGATTACCTGTCATAGCAATAGCATTTTGATTATCACAGTAAATAGGGATTTTAAAATATGTTAACCCATAATCTAGTAACTGATTCTTCATCCAAAGAATCTGTGCACAACAGCTTCCTGCAGCAATATACTCTGCTTCTGCAGTTGATGTGGAAATTGACTTTTATTTCTTGCTAAACCAAGAAACCAATCTGCCTCCAAGAAATTAGCAGCTTCCACTTGTGTTTTTCCTGTCAATTTTGCATCCTGCAAAATCTGCATCTGAGTAACCTATTAGTTTAAAATCTGATTCTCTGGGATACCACAATCCCAGATCAGCTGTTCCCTTAAGATACTTGAAAATTCTTTTCACAGCTGTTAAGTGAGGGTCTCTTGGATCTGCTTGAAATCTTGCACAAAGACAGGTAGCATACATGATATCAGGTCTACTAGCAGTTAGATAGAGCAGTGAGCCAATCATACCCCTATAATCAGTAATATCTACTGATTTACGAGTATCCTTATCCAATTTTGTTGCAGTGGCCATGGGAGTGGATGCACTTGAACAATCTTGCATTCAAAATTTCTTCAGCAAATTTCTGTTGTACTTGGATTGACAAATAAAACTGCCTTCTTCATTCTGCTTGACTTGAAGTCCCAAAAAATAGCTAAGTTCCCCCATCATATTCATTTGATATCTTGACTGCATCAGTTTGGCAAACTTCTTGCAAAGTTTGTCATTTGTAGAACCAAAAATGATATCATCAACATATATCTGCACCAAAAGTAAGTCCTTTCCATGGTTGAGGTAGAACAGTGTTTTGTCAATAGTTCCTCTATTAAATCCACTTTCCAGAAGAAACTGAGCTAAAGTCTCATACCATGCTCTTGGAGCTTGCTTAAGGCCATAAAGTGCTTTATCAAGCCTGTAGACATGATTTGGAAATTTGGAATCTACAAAGCCTGGAGGTTGTTCAACATATACTTCCTCTTCTAATTCTCTATTGAGAAAAGCACTTTTCACATCCATTTAAAAGACAGTAAACTTCTTGTGAGCAGCATAAGCCAAAAATATCCTTATGGCTTCCAATCTAGCAACTGGTGCAAATGTTTCATCATAATCAATTCCCTCTTGTTGAGAATATCCTTTTGCAACCAGCCTTGCTTTATTCCTTGTAATTATGCCATCACTATCAGTTTTGTTTCTGAACACCCACTTTGTACCAACAACAGATCTGTTCTTTGGTCTTGGCACTAGGGTCCAGATTTTATTTCTTTCAAATTCATTTAACTCTTCCTACATTGCTTGCACCCAATCAGCATCTTGAAGAGCTTCTTCTACTTTCTTTGGTTCAGTCTGAGAAAGAAAAGAATTATAGAGACATTCACTTGAAGTAGCTGTTCTAGTTCTGACACCTGAATCAGGATTTCCAATAATTAAGTCAGGTGTATGTGATTTAGTCCACTTCCTTGCAGATGGAAGGTTTTCTCTAGAACTGGATGCTCCCCCATGATCCATTCTATCTTCATCAACATTTTCTGATGCTCCCCCTGAAATTATGCTCTCTGAGTTGGATCCTTCAGAATTTGAGTTTTCAGAATTATCAGAACTTGATGAATCAGAACTTGAAGAGCCAGTTATATGTTCGGATGCTTCTTGAGATGTGGTTGTATCTTCAGTATGCTCCCCCTGCACAGGTGCATCTTCCTTTGGCGTAGTCACCATAGTTTTAATAACATCAGAGTTTAATCCATCAGAGTTTGCAGTATCAGGATTTAAGTCTTCATTTTTAAATCTCAGCTGATCATGATCATTGAAATCTTCAAGTCCAGTAATCTTCTTATCATCAAAGGAGACATTGATAGATTCCATGACAACCCTTGTTCTTAAATTGTAGACTCTGAAGGCTTTTGTGGAAAGTGGATATCCAACAAAAATTACTTCATCAGCTTTTAAATTAAATTTGGATAGTTGTTTAGGGTGAGTCTTAAGAACAAAATACTTGCATCCAAATACATGAAAATACTTCATATTTGGCTTCTTTTTCTTCACCATCTCATATGGTGTCTTTCCATGCTTGTTAATGAGTGTTGCATTCTGAGTAAAACAAGCAGTCTGCATAGCTTCAGCCCAAAAATAGGTTGGTAGCTTTGCTTCATCAAGCATTATTCATGCAGCTTCAATAAGAGTTCTATTCTTTCTTTCAACAATTCCATTTTGCTGTGGAGTTCCAGGAGCAGAAAATTCCTGCTTGATTCCATGGTCTTTGCAGAACTCTTCTATGATCAAATTCTTGAACTCAGTGCCATTATCACTTCTTATGATCTTCACAGAATCTTTGACCAATTTATCCAGTTCCTTGACATGATAAATCAAGATAGATGCAGTTTCACTTTTTGTGTGCAAGAAATACACCCATTTGTATCTGGTGAACTCATCCATTATGACCATAGCATATTTCTTCTTTGCAATAGACATGACATTCACTGGACCAAATAGATCTACATGTAGTAGGTGATAAGGCTCAAGAATTGATGATTCAGTCTTGCTCTTGAATGAAGATTTTCTTTGTTTAGCCTTCTGACATGAATCACAAAGGCCATCAGGAGCAAATACTTATTTTGGCAGTCCTCTCACAAGATCTTTCTTGACTAGTTCATTTAAATTATTGAAATTTAAATGAGAGAGTTTCTTGTGCCAATTCCAACTTTCTTCAATTGATGCTCTACTTAACAGACAGATTGCAGAACCATCAGTACTTGTTGAAAGCTTGGCTTCATAAATGTTACCATGCCTGTATCCTTGCAGAACAACTTTGCCTGTAGATTTGCTTACAACTTCACAGTGTTCTTCAAAGAAATCCACATGATAACCTCTGTCACAGATTTGACTAACACTCAGCAGATTGTGTTTAAGTCCTGACACTAGAGCTACTTCTTTAATGATGACATTCCCAAGATTGATATTACAGTATCCCAGTGTTTTTCCAATATTGTCATCTCCATAAGAAACACTTGGGCCAGCTTTCTCCACAAAGTCTGATAGCAGGGCTTTATTTCCAGTCATATGTCCTGAACATCCACTATCAAGAACTAGGATGTTTTTCCTGTTGCCCTGTAATCATAAAGACCATTAATGATTAGTTTTAAGGACCCGGACTTGCTTGGATCCTTTGGCCTTATTAAGTTTGTTAACATTTGCAGCGGATTTAGCATTAGAGTTTATGTTAACATTTTTCTTATCAGCATTTTTACTATCAGACTTTGTATCAGAACTTACATTAGAAGGAACAATGCTAACTTTCTTTAAAGAAGGTTTTATTTGATAATAATCATAGTACAGACTATGATATTCCTTAAAAGTATAAATGTGTTAGGTCACACACACACTGTAGAGGGGGTGAATACAGTGTATAGTACACTCAAATCGAACTTTAAGAACTTAAGTAACAGAAAACAAACTTTATTGAAACAATAAACTCTGTTACAGTATGGAACTGTTACCTCTCAGTGATGAACAAATATCACGAGAGCTGCTAGGGTTACAATGAATAATCTTCTCTAATAATGATAACACTTATAGTGTAAACCCTATGTCTGTGTTTATATCCTACACAGTTACAAGATAATCGCTAATTGATATGGAATATAATTCTGCTTCCTAAAATATATCAATCAGATATCTTTTCTTCCAAGTATTCCATTCATTACAGAATTCCTTCTTCATGCATATCTCTTCTTATGTTTATCTTGATCTTCTTTCCTTTAATCAGCTACTGTCCTTATCTGATCGTCCTTCAGCACTTAAGTTCTAATATCTATCTTCTAATGATTATCTCCTGATAACATAAGTACTGATATCCTTAAGTCCTGACTTTCAGTATAAGTACTGATCAACAGTTAAGTACTGATTTATCCTGTTCAAGTAAGATCTGAAAGCTAAACATAAAACATATTAGCCATGACATTATCAAATATATCTAACAAAATGGAATGTCGTAAACTACCACAATGAAAACAAGGATTTTGTGTCCTATATCTAACAGACTGACTCTTAACTCCTGACTTTGAAGGTGAGGAGTTTATGTTCTTATTCTTCCTGTAAAAAGAAGCCAGATGGTTAGAATTCCACAGTTATGACATGTTTTTCTAGGAGCATTAGGAACAGGCTTAAAATCATTACTTTTATTCACACCTTCCTTTCCATTCCTATTTTTCCTAGGTGACTTTACATTGTTTACATTCTTAACATCTTTCAGCTTATGCTTAAGCTGCTTTTTTGTCATTAAGCATACGTTAACTTCAGTTGTTTTTCCTGTTTTAGTTTGTTAGAAGTTAATTCCTCTTTAACTTCTGATTTCTCAGTATCAGACTTTACAGCTACAAACTTAACAGGTTTTAACTTTGGCTTTTGTTTAACAACTATAGGCTTAATTTCTATAGTTCCTTTATCATTCTTATCATCTCCATAACCTAAGCCCTCTTTCCAGTTTCCACTACTTAACAAATTTTGAGTTGTTCTGCCAGGGTTAGTCCAAGTCCTGATAATCTCTCTTTCCTTTTCTAACTCAGTTTTTAGAGATTCATTCATGTAAAGTACTTCATCCCTAACATAGAAAGCATCATCTCTATCTTTCTGAGTTTGATGGAACATGACTAAATCTTTTTCTAAATAATTATTCCTCTTTTTACAAGCAAGATTTTCAGAAGTTAATCTTTCACATGTTAAAGTTTGATCTCTATAACTAATGAACATGGTTTTAAGATATCTTCTCAACTCATTAATGTCATCAGTATGAAAGGCATAAGTAGCTTGAGGTACCTTTAACTCAGCAGCTTCAGAACTGCTATCAGCATTTTCCATCAAAGCATAGTTCACCTCACTTTCAGAATCTGAAGTGTCTGTCCAGCTTTTCTTCTTTGTGACAAGAGCCTTGCCTTTGTCACTCTTCACTTTCTTGCAATCAGGAGATATGTGGTCTTTCTCACCACAGTTGTAACATTTGACATTTGTGTAATCTCCTCTGTCACACTTCCCTCCTTTGCCTTCAGATTTTCTGAAACTCTTCTTATCAGAACTAGCACCTTTCCTAGAAAATTTCTTTCCCTTCCTGAACTTTCTGTATGAAATCCTTGTGATTCCTTTCACCATAAGAGCACACAGCTTCATCATCTCTTCATCAGCATCCATCTCAGGCAAGCTTTCAGTTTCTGAGCCATCATCACTATCAGAACTTGATGACTCAGTATCAGACTTTGTGATGAGCGCTTTTCCCTTGCCTTTCCTTGAGGTAGCTGTTTTGGGGGATTCTTCCTCAGCCTTAAGAGAAACTGTCCTTGACTTTCCTCCTTTCCTCTTGCTTCTTTGTTCCATCTCAAGTTCATGAGTCTTGAGCATCCCATAAATTTCATCAAGAGTTGTTTCTTCAAGATTATAGTTGTCTCTTATAATTGTTGCCTTCAAATCCTAACTTTCAGGAAGAGCTAACAGGAATTTAAGGTTTGAATCTTCAAGATCATACTCCTTATCAACTAGTGACAAATCATTCAAGAGTTTGACAAATCTGTCATATAAATCAGTCAATGACTCATTAGGCTTTGAGTCAAAGTGTTCATAGTTTTGAGTGAGTATAGTTTTCATGTTCTTCTTAATCGAATCAGTTCCCTGGCATCTTGTCTCCAATTCATCCCATATCTCCTTTGCAGTCTTGCAGTTAATTACCCTGTTTGACATTACATTATCAATGGCACTATGCAGCAAGTGTCGTACCTTAGCATCCTTAGCAATTGATGCGATATCTTCAGCAGTGTAATCACTCTTCTCCATTGGTACAGACTTTGTTGCTTCACCTGCAACTACAACAGCGAGTTTTGTTGGCTTGTGAGGTCCTTCATTGATTCTGTCAAGATATTCTGGATCTATAGCTTCCAGAAACATAGTCATCCTCACCTTTCATATGGGATATTCAGATGGTTTCAGTATGGGAACTCTAATAGCCTCATATCGGCTATGGATTTGAGTCTTTGGGGGTTCTTCAGTTTTGGTGGGCTTGGTTGGAGTTTGTGCTTCAGACATGATTGTTTTTGGATCTTATACTGTTTGTGTGTTAACAGATAGGCTCTGATACCACTTGTTAGGTCACACACACTGTAGAAGGGGGTTGAATATAGTGTATAGCACAATCAAATCGAATTTAAAGAACTCAAGTAACAGAAAACAAACTTTATGAAACTCTGTTACAATATAGAACTGTCCTCTCTCAGTGATGAACAAATAACACGAGAGCTGCTAGGGTTACAATGAATAATATTCTCGATAATAATAACACTTATAGTGTAAACCCTATGTCTGTGTTTATATATTACACAGTTACAAGATAATCTCTAATTGATAAGGAATATAATTCTGCTTCCTAAAATATATCAATCAGATATCTTTTCTTCCAAGTATTCCATTCTTCACAGAATTCTTTCTTCATGCATATCTCTTCTCACGTTTGTCTTGATCTTCTTTCCTTTCAATCAACCGCCTTCCTTATCTGAAAGTTTCCTTTAAGTCCTGATATTATCTGCTGATAAATATCTCCTGAACCTTAAGTACTGATAGCTTAAGTTCCGACTTCAGTATAAGTGCTGATTTCAGTTAAGTACTGATTTGTCCTGTTTAAGTAAGATATGAAAACTAAACATAAATCATATTAGACATGACATTATCAAATATATTTAACAAAAGGGAATACCAAACATGGGATTGTGGTATCCTAAGGGAATTGGTTTTGAAGCTGTTGGATACACGGATGCAAATTTTGCTGGATGCGGGGTAGACAGAAAGAATACAGGTGGAAGGTGTCAATTCCTTGGTCAAATACTTGTATCATCGTACAGTAAGAAATAACAATTTATGTCAATGTAATAACCCTAATTTTTGGAATTTTTGAAACCCTTATGAATAGTGATTTTGCCGATTATGCTGAATAAGAAAACTTTTCATACCACACTATGTAGGGGTTCTTTTATTGATCTTCTGAGATATTATTAGTACTCTATGTGGTATATAAGTGTATGTAAAGATCGTCAGAATCCAAATCCGAACACTTTGATTTTTCCCGAAAATCCACCAGATACCGAAAGAATTGAGTATAAGGTAACATGGTTAAAGGGATTTAAATTCAAGGATTATAAGAGAGGATCATTAAAGGATTATAAGATATTGAGAAAGATTTAGGGGAACCCAAGTAATAAGATCCCAGATGTGATTCCTCAAACAATGAAAGAGAACAGAGTTAAGCGAACCGTAAAACAAATAAACGACCAAGGGACAAGCACATACAAGTAGAATGGGAAGGAAGCTTCCAAGAAAAGCTAAAACAAGTGGTTAAAAGAGAAGGTGACATCATCAAACCTTAAGGGAAAGACATGTGGCTTGGAGGTGAGGTCATCCAAGTGATGTCATCACTTTATCAAAGCAATCTCCACCAAGTATTCATTTCAGAAACACCAAAATCAAAAGCAACCAAAACAAACTCATTTTTCTTCTTCCCCCATCTATTGCTCTCGGCTTTTCCATGAAAAGCAAAGGAAAAATTTCAAAAATCAAGCTACACACCTTCATAATTCAAGAGGTTTGTTTCTTTAGCTTCCATAATTCATAACTTAGATGAGCCATAAGTTTAAGCTCAAGATTCCATGTTTAACATAGCTAAACAATTCATCAAAGTTCTTGGTGAATAGTGTTTTTCAAGAACTTGAAATTTTGTTCTTGAGTTTTTGTTTAGATTAAGCTTTGGTAAGGACTTTCAAGGGTGATTCCAAGCTCCTTAGTTAATTTTACTCACCAAGGAAGGTATAATCTAATACCCTAGCCCTACTTTTGTATATTTAGAGTTTTTGTGTTTGGAATGGTTCATGAGAAGCTTGATTATTGTGTATTTAGAGATGTGTTGGTTTTGTGATGTGTTTGGAGTTGTAAATCTTGTTGATTAGTTAAAGAACTTATGTAAGCTTTTAGTTCATGATTGGGAAGTAGTGTAAATTGGAAATATTGAGTTTTTGGGGCTGTTGTAGCATTGTATGTATGGATTTTGGTTGTATGGTTTAATTGTGGTTGATTGGTGGTTGATTTGGAGTAGGATAAAAATTGGTAATCGCGTAAACATAGTCGTCGTAATGTCCGATTTACTTTATACTGTTTTGTTCTTAACATCAGGACCCGAGAACTCACTGTTAGGTTTTGACCACTGCCATGATTAGATAGTTCATGTTACGAGCTTCGTTTTGATATGTGGTTCGTTTGAATCCGATGTACGGTTTAGGAGAAACGACTGTTTTAAGTAACGGCGTTTCGCGAACGAACCATTACCCCTCGCCTTACTTTGAAACCTTGGTTAAGGACTTTAAATGACTAATTGGGATATGAAACAATTATGTTAAGTGGATTAGGCAGTTGGTAAGGTACTCGCGAAAGAATCGCCTTAAAACTCTTAATGGTTAATTTATTAAAAATGGTGAAACCGAGGGTACTCGAACGACTTAGGTGATTCGTTAAGCGTAGGAGTGACCATAAGCGAACGTTAGGGTTCAATTGGTTAAAGTCTAGTTTCTTAAGCGACCGGGGTTTAATTCCAACTTATGTTGTTGTTCATAGGTTATCGGACCCACTCTAAGCATAAGTCTATCCGGGAGCACTCAGGCAAGTTTTCTACCTGTTATATTGTTGTGGTGATGTATATATGTATATGCATTATCTTGTAATAGATGCATGTTGGTTAATTAGCAAATTTTGCGATATATTGAAGCATGCTGAGATGGTATATATATGCATGTCTGGTTATCTATCTGTTGATTTCAATGCTTATAGTTGCATAATACCTATGCTAGAGATAAGCAGTAGTTGCGTATACCCTTAGTATAGGGGACCAAAAGGTGAACATTTTTCTAAACCGGGAGTCGATGTTCCCGAGTATAATATATATATATATATATTTATATATATATATACATTGATATAGTTTTCAAAACTATTAATCGAATAAGGTTTATTCGATAACTTTATTTTATTTATTTAATGAATATTATTTTGAATATTCATTCGAGGATTTATGACCCCGTTATTTTATTTAATGAATATTATTTTTGAATATTCATTTGAGGACTTATGACTCCGCATATTTACTAAATATTATTCTTTATTTTATTAAAGAATAATGTTTCGATAATCAAACTTATTTTCGATTATTCAAATAAAGGTAGTACTTTCGTATAAGTATATCTTTGGTTATTTAATATTCATTTCAAGTATGAGTTTTAAAACTTCTACTTCAAATTGTTTATATAGAGATTATCCTTTTGTGAATATTATTTAAATAATAATATTCAGATATTTTCTAATATATCGGGACTGATTTATTTCATTAAATCAGCATTACTCCAAACATTCTTAAAAATGTTTTCGAGTCTTCAAAATGATTTTAAAAGTTAGAGCGGATCCCAAAACTCATTTTTATATTTAAGATCTTCCTTTCGAAGGGGATTTAAATACTTGCTCAAAACTTGAGGGATCCGGCTCAGTGGTGTATTTTACATTCGCAACGAGGTTGCTGTTTTGATAAATAAATTGATTACTTACCCAACGTTCGGGAAGCAAGTCCATCTATTGAGTCAGCATAAGCAACATGGGTTTAGTGGGCGTCCATGAAAGTGTAAGTGGCTCAGTGGGAGTCCATCAAATACGTAAGTGGTTGAGTGGCAGTCCAGCATAAGGTCCTATTGTGGCCAGGGTGATGACCAGTGGGGAATTCGTCCATCTACTAGTAGAAAAGGTTACTTATTGGTATCTTTGCCTGATCAGCAAGATATCAGGTTTATGCCAAGGTTTTCTCCCTTCCAAATTCATTGGATATTACAACTCTGTTTATAATTTTCATAACAAAGGTTTTCAAGGAGTGTATGAAATGTATATATATATAGGTGTGTATATATATATCAGGACTTAATAAAGTATCTCGTAACTTCATTATTTATAATGATATTTCAAAGATTGAATCTATTCAAGTCTTATCTTGTAGTATCATCAGTGTGATGAAATTTTGAAACTAATTATAACTTGAACGGTGGTAGTTCAAGTAGTATTCGGAAAAGATATAAGTATATTGGAGTATCTTGTAACTTCATCTTTTAAACTTATATCTAGTAAATGATTATCTTATGCATATCAAATATTTTCAGAAAAACATTGAGACAAGGTTAGATATATGAGATCACCTTGCAACGATATTTTTATACAGTTATAAACTGGAACTCTGTATATATTATACATGTCAGAGGATTTCAAAGATTGTGAAAAGTATATATGTATGTATATACTGAATATTTTGCGACTTGGTCGCGTTAAGATATCAACTTGGTTCATTTCTTCTTAACCAAGAATTTCTTGAGTACTATGAGAATGCTTATATATTGTTAATTATTATACATATTATTTCGGTGGGCTTGTTGCTCACCCTTGCTTTCTTCTTTCATAACACAACAACAGATAGACAAGATGAACAGGATCAAGCTCCCAATTCGCGAGCGGATGGGAAACGTTCTGCAGTTTCCTGCTGGCGTTGATGCCGCCGTAGCTGCGGTAGGAACTACCAATAGGCTAGGTTTTCAACTATTGATGTATCAGACTTATGTATATTATGAATTGTAATAATGGCAAAGAATATGTAAATTTATTCAGAAACCCTTTTGAGGTGTAATGACTTATAATTGTGGAATAAAATGACTTGTGTTATTTTTGGTATTCATCTCTGAGACTATAACTTGTGGTGTGTGTGTATATTGTGGGGTCACAGTACGCAGTAGTTGGTTGACTGTTAAGATTAAGTATTGATAAGGGAAATGGAACTCGTGACAACCCGAATCCCCGACCCCGGATTTGGGGGTGTTACAGTCAACTTCCACGGTTGAGGTTAAATATAGTTGCTAGAAGTTGTTGTGCTCAAGTGCTTTGAATTAGAAATCAACTAATGGATTATGGCTTAGTGTTACAAAAGATTCCAATCATATGTGATAATACTAGTGCAATATCTATTGTTTCTAATCCAGTTAATCATTCTAGAACTAAGCACATTGATGTAAGGTACCATTTTATTATAGTACATGCTGCAAATGGTATGATTGAGCTTGTTTTTTTCCAATCGAAAAACAGTTAGCTGATATTTTCACTAAACCTTTGGATTAAGCAACTTTCACTAGACTTGTAAGTGAAATTGGTATGTTAAATTCTCCATCCTAAAAGAAAGAACTAAGCTAACATGTTGCATCGGATTAATTCTTCATAAATCAAAATAAACTTGATTTAATTAGGAATTAACTAGAATATGATTTATAAATATTTTAGAAGTCTCTGTATATTTATTTCTCAAAAATAAATCTAAATTGGAATTTTTCTAATTCTAAGTAAAACTGTCTAAATATTAGTTCACATTATTAATATATGAAATTAATATAAGATAGGTTCAAAAAAGATCAAAAGCATGTAGAGAACTGAGTTCTTGATAAGTTTAAATGACTTATCATGAAGTCCCTAATTGACTTCTCGACAAGTCTTTTTTATGACTTCTTGATAGACATCTCGATAAGTCTTTTTATGACTTCTTGACAAGTATTATAGAGGTCTCAATATACTTAACGATATAGAGTTATCTACATTTCAAATTTTAGACTTCTCGATAAGTTGGAATCGAAATAATTTAATTTAATAAATTATATCAATAAAATACTTTTGATATAAAATCAATTCTAATTTAATGTTGAATTCTTCAATATAAATAAGAATAATTTAGTCCAAAAAAAAGAAACTGGGTATTTGTACAACATCTCGATAAATCACTATCTCGTTCTCAATAAGAGTCAAGAAAGTGACATCTCTACATGAGTACTCTATAAGTCATGTGACTTCTCTACAAGTAATTTCAACCGTTCATTCTTCTCTTGTCGATAAGTCACATCTTTACCCTATAAATACCCAGACATCTCGATATAACCCCTCTTTACACTTTCGAGATCTCAATTGACCTTAACACTACAATTTTTCACTATTCTTAACTTGTCAAGCTTTCTTTCTCTCAAAAACACTTACCAGCTAAAACCCAATCTCTCAAATGGCTTCTAATAACGTAAGAGTTGTTATTCCCAAGGATGTAACTAACTACCTTGCTTTTGCTAATCCAACTCAGGCACCAGACAACTTCAAGCGCTTTGTGAAGTTCATTGCTGATTCATATCTATTAGGAGCCCTAACCGCCAACCCAGTGCTTTGCTTGGATGTTCTCAATGATTTCCGGAACACTGCAGTCATTAACACTAACATCCATGACAGTCAAATAGTTTCCATTCTGGTTAACTTCATTGTAAGGGGTGTGGCTGTTGAGTTTAATGCAAATGACATCAACAAAGCTTTGGGCACCTCTACTGAAAATCCGGTTGAAGCTCCTACAACTCAATGCCTGATATAAGAAACAATGCAATAGCTAGTACAACTATGTCCTCTGGTCCTGTAGAAGAACCTAACCTGGACAACCCACAGAGGCCTACCACGGCTGAAAACCCTTCTTTAAAACCTTTAGAGGCTAGGAAACCAACTACTTCATTCTCTCAAAAGGATGGAGTTAGTAAAAAGAAGAAGAAGCAAACTAACCTAGTGGTAGTTAGTGAAACTGGTGAGGAACAAAGTGAAACAGTGTCACCCTTGGTCAAAAAGCCAAAGAAGCAAAAGAAAATAAAGCTAACCACTCATATGAACACCTCTGCATCTTCTCAAAAATATGTAGATGTAAGTATGGGAAGTCAACAGATATCAGTGACATCTTCTCAACAAGATGTCACTATTGAATCAAGCACCATCCCAAGTGCAATTTGTAAAGAGTCTGCACTCCCTCTTGAGCACTCTCAAGAGGGTCAAAGAAGTAATTTAGATGGCACACACACGAGTGAGAGCACATCATTTGAACTCCCTCTTCTACACAGGGGGTTGCCAACACTCAACACTAATCTTAAAAATCTTATTTCTCAGATTTATTCTTCTTACAATGAAAAGCTTGAATCCACTTCTCAAGCTTTGCCAAAATCAAGTGACAGAGTTCTTGAAACTGTGATCACCACTCAGAACTAACCTTTAGATGGTGCTACATGATGAGGTAGACCTTGATGACATCATCACAAACATATGGGTTTCATCAGTTTTTACTGAAGACCTTGTGGCTCATATTTCTAATGCACCTTCATGTGCAAAACAGTCTTCACAAACTGTAAGGTTTGGGTGTAGTACTCTTGAGGGGGAGATACTCAAATCCTCTCCAATTTAATTAGAGCTTTCTCATGAGAAATAACTCCCCTCAAAACCCTAGATGAAATTGCTTTGACAAATGAATCTAGGAGTCCAAATGCCAATGATCCAGCTATTAGGGAGGCAAAAATAATAGTACATTCAAGTGCCAGTTATTTGCAAGAAGAACATGGGTTTGAGGCTATGATACATGGCAGTGACCTGGTTAACTCCCCTCCAATTCCAATGGAGGTTCACTTATCTAGTGAACAACACAATGTCACAAGCACAGTTTCAACTGTGAGTTCAACTGTGACCCCTGTCACAGGTACTATGCTCCAAACCATTCCATTCACCTCAACCTTCACCCAAATAGACACAAACCAACCCTCTACATCAACACAACCCTCTCACCTCATCCGCAATGGCTGCAGGATACTCAAGCTAAACCAATCACTATAATGACTTTCTTGTAGACCAGCTTGCAGACCTTTCCAACGTTACTCAATAGCTACTCACCACTGATATGTCTAACCAAGACTATCAGGCAATTCTATTATCTTACAAAGAAGATGTTAAAGATCGACAAACAAAAATTGTAGATGAAGCTGAACAAGATGGTAATGTAGATGCTTGGTTGTCAAAGGACTTCAGCATTGACATGGATGAGGCTTTGGCAAGATTCAGGGAACAATAAGTCACAATTTTGAGTAGAAATGCTAAAGTCCTCACTCTACAAGAAGTCTATAAAGCACAATTGAAAGTTTCCCACTTCATTAGAAAAGCCCTTAAAAAGACTCTCGATGGTCATCAAGAGAAAATTATGAAGATGGTGAGTGACGGGATAGATAAATTGGTGCTATCTCAGATAGAAATCAAGAACAAATTCAACAAATTTTATGAGAAGATGGCTGTTAGGCACAAAGCATACGCTAATATTCAAGCAAGTATACGCGTTCGCAAGTAATATAGAATGATTTCTAGTTCGTTCCCACAGAGACTCTGACTAATTATGTTCGATTAACACTTACTCACCAATGTATGATTACTTCTCAATGTCAAGGCAATAACACTTAAGGTTGATTAACTAATTATTAACTACTATTAACTACGAGAGTAAAACACTTAAATTAACACTTGAATTAACAATATTAAACACACATGAGATCATAACTTCATTACTACTTTATTCAATAGTTATTGCTATTACCCTTAGCATGTAACGGTGATGATATTAATCGAACAACACGAAATTGATAAAAGCCAACTTTCGTTCCACAAGTACCATTCTACCAAGCATCCACAATTAAGATAGAAGTTGAATATGCATCAATTATGTTGAGACCCTATATGTCTACAGAATTTGACAACATAATGATTTAAGCGCAAGTTATTCATTATGATTACACAGGGCAAGTAAAATGGTTAGAGTTGATGGATTTTAATCGCACCGGAGGCATGGTAAAACACTTTTACACATACAAAATCCAAATAAAAGCATATAAATTGTGGTAAAAACATATGGATCGATTACTAACCTTTAATATGCGATCCAAAAGCAACGATTGAAGATCTTTAGTAGCTGCTCCTCAAACGTGAAGCACTCCACCGGTATCCACCAAGAAAATGACGTTAAGGAGGAGGAGGAGGTGGAGAGAATTAGGTTTTATAAAATTTTGGGGTTAGAATAAAAATAGGGTTTATAATAGTATATTTATAGGCAAAATTTTCAGCTGAAATTTTCCCATAAATATTATTATTATCCCATTTATTATTCTCATTAATAATTAAAACACCTTTTAATTATTAATCCTTTTTCTAAACACTTTAGAAATAATTCTCTCTCTTGATTTAATTTCCAAAAATTAAATTCTTAATTAATAATATTAAGAACTTTTCTTAATTAATTTATAATCAATTAAATCTCATTTAATCAATTATTAAATTTTCCAATTAATTATTTATTTCATAAATAAATAATTATTAACCATTATTAATTAATTCCTCCACCATTAAATCATTCTCTTTTTATGGTGTGACCCTGTAGGTTCAATATTAAGCCGGTAGTAGAAATAAATAATAATAAAACTATTTTGACATTATTTATATAAATTCTCTAATTTATTAAATATGATTAATTAATTAATCACATTTATTCTACATCGTGAGGGATACTTCTCAGCATATCGCGACTATCCGGATAATATGAATTCACTGCTTAGAATACCAAGAACCTATTCATTGAATAGTTACCATACAATAAACTCCTTCTACCCTACAATGTCCCGATTAAATACAAGGCATGGATCTCGTGTCAAGCCTATCTAATTCAATCACTTGCTTACCATTTACTATGCGTAGTTCTATGCAAATTAGAAACTCCTTTCTAATTTCATTCACTCTGGCCAGAGATTCCTGAACTAGCATAAGTGGATCAGCCTTGAACATTCGCTTCCTTCACTGGAAGGGGTAGATCCTTTATTGATCATACACTATCTTCGTGTACAAATTCCTATACCCAGTAGAGCCCTAATAATTATCTCTGGAGACTAAGAACTAAACCAAAGCATAGTTCAGTGTACACAAGATGACTATGATGACCTCAAGTCTAAGGATACTTGTACAACTATCACTATGTGAACAATTGCTGACACGTGAGTGAACTCCATCAGTTGTTCAGCTGTGCGAGTCATGTTCAGTGAACTTATTCTATAATAAGCACCTACATACTAGCTATAGTGTCACCACACAAATGTCTATGAGAACAGACATCCTTCATAATGAAGCAAGCATAGTATGTACCGATCTTTGCGGATTATTAATTACCAGTTAGTAATTCTATGATCAGGAACTATTTAAGTTTAGAGTTATCATATTTTAGGTCTCACTATTATGATCTCATCATAATCCATAAAAAGCTTTACTCTAAACTATGGTATATCTTATTTAAACACTTAAATAGATAGAGCCCGTAATAAAAACAAAACAAGTCTTTTATTAATATCAATGAAATCAAAACAGATTACACAGGAAGTTATTCCTAAATCCTAATACATGATTGGACTTAGGACATATTCCTTTCAATCTCCCACTTGTACTAAAGCCAATCACTCTGGTATCTAATACCCATCTTGTCTTTATGACGATCAAAGTGACTTTCATAAAGTAACTTTGTGAGTGGGTCTGCTATGTTGTTATGTGTGTCAACTCTAATTCAATACAATATAAGAAATGTTACCGCGCTCCCACTAACCCTTTTGTAGACGCATGGTTCATCTACGTTTTTGATAAAATCAAACTCTTTGATTGTCTCATCAAAATGAATGTTCCATCTTTCGAGAAGCTTGCTTTAAACCACATATGGTTCGCATCAGCTTACACACTAGGTTTTCTTTTCTCTTGGAAAGAAAACCATCTGGCTATTTGCCAGATCTCATAGTCGTAGTAAGCGGCAATCGCAAGCAAAATTCGAACTGATTTTAACAGGGCTACAGGTAAAAGGTTTCATCAAAGTCAATCCATTGCCTTTGTTTGAATCTTTTTGCCACAAGCCTGGCCTTATAGGTCTCCACCTGGCCATCTGCTATAATCTATCTTTTGTATACCGTATACATAGATTCCATTCTGGATTTCATGGCACTATGCCATTTCTCTGAGTCAACACTACTCATAGCCTCATTATAGGTTACAGGGTCGTCATCATCAATGATCAACAACTCATTGTCATTCTCAATGACAAGGCCATATTACCTCCCAGGTTGGCGAGACACTCTCCCTGACCTATGAATGGGCTGTTCCACAAAAGGTTGTTCAGTCAGAACAGGTGTTTCCACTTGATCCGTAGTAGTTTGTGCTTCTTGAACTTCTTCAAGTTCAAATTTTGCTCCCACTGTTTCATTCAAGGATAAACTCCTTTTCCAAGAAGGTAGCATGTCTGGAGACAAACACCCGATGATCGGTGTAAAAGTAATACCCTAAAGTCTCTTTAGGATATCCCACAAAACTACATTTTACGGATCGATATTCCAGCTTATCTGGGTCAACTTTCTTGACATAAGCTGGACATCCCCAAATCTTAACGTGTTTAAGACTCGGTTTCCTTTCTTTCCATATCTCATACGGAGTTTGAGGAACAGATTTGGAAGGCATCTTATTCAGTAAGTATGCTGAGGTTTCCAATGCATAACCCCATAGGAATACTGGAAGATTTGTATAGCTCATCATGGACCGAACTATGTCTAACAAAGTTCGATTTCTCCTTTCAGATACCAATCTGGAGGAGTCCACTGGGAGACTATACCATTTACTTTGAGATAATCCAGAAACACTCCATTAAAGTATTCATCACCTCGATCTAATCGAAGAATTATAATACTATGTTTGGTTTATTTCTCCACTTCATACTTATATTCTTTGAACTTTTCAAAGGCCTCAGACTTGTGTTTCATCAAACACATATCCGAATCTAGATCTATCATCTATGAAAGTAATGAAGTACGAAAATCCTCTCATGGCTTGCGTAGACATTGGTCCACATACATCTGTTTGTACCAATCCTAGCAAATCTGCAGCCCTCTCTCCATGTCCACTAAATGGAGATTTGGTCATTTTACCCAATAGACAAGACTCGCACGTAGGATATGATTCAAAATCAAAGGGGTCTAGTAACCCTTCCTTATGCAATGTCCGAAGTCTATTTTCACTAATATGACCTAGCCTACAGTGCCATAAATAGGTTAGATTTTCATCATCTCGTTTTCTTTTATTAGTTTGTTCAATCTGAAGTAAATCATGCTCTACGTCACATACATACAGACATTATTCAAAATTACACATCCATAAAGAACATTATCTCTAAGGATAGAACATTCCTTATTCTTAATAATAAATGAAAAACCATCCAAACCCAACATAAGGATAGAAACAATATTCCTCACAATAGAGAGAACGTAATAACAATTATTCAAAATAATAGTCTTGCCCGTAGGCATATGTAAACTAAATGATCCTACAGCTATGGCCGCAACCCTTGCTCCATTGCCCATACGTAGAATCACCTCATCTTTTTCAAGTTTCCTACTTCCCTTTAGTCCTCGCAACGAATTGCAAATATGAGAACCACAGGCGGTATCTAATACCCAAGTAGAAATTTGACCTAGTGACATATTAACTTCGATCATGAACATGCCTGAATCAGAAGCGGTAGTCTTACTACCCTTCTTCTTCTTCAATTCTGCAAGGTAAACCTTGCAGTTCCTCTTCCAGTGCCCCACCTTGTTATAGTGAAAGCAAACAACTTTGCTCTTGGGGTCTTCAGCGTTTGGTGGAACTGGCTTTTCTTCACCTACTTTCTTCTTCTTGGAAGAGTTCCTCTTCCTTTTCTTAGGATTGGAACCTTCACCAATTAGAAGAACATAACTCTTCTTAGGGGGAAAATTCGATTCCGCAGTTTTCAACATGTTGTGGAGTTCAGGCAGGCTGACATCCAACTTATTCATGTGAAAATTCACAGCAAACTGCGAGAATGAACTCGGAAGCGATTGCAAGACCAGGTCTTCGCTCAGCTCCCCATCCATGGCAAAACCAAGTTGTCCAAGACGTTCAATCAAATTGATCATCTTAAGTACATGGTCATTCACAGATGATCCCTCAGATATCCTACAACCGAATAGCTCCTTCGATATCTCATATCGAGTTGTCCTCCCTGCCATATCTTACAACACTTGTAGATGCATGAGGATAGTGTGAGCATCCATATGCTCATGTTGCTTCTGTAGCTCAATGTTCATGGAAGCTAGCATGATGCATTGAGCAATATTTGCATCATCTATCCACCTACGATACACAACATGTTCATCATTATGTGCATCACTAGCAGGTTCAGTAGGCTTAGGTGAGTCAATCACGTATTCCAGCTTCTCAATCCTGAGAACAATTCTCAAGTTTCGAAGCCAGTCAGCATAATTAGGACCAGTCAATTTGTGAGCATCCAGTATGCTCCTGAGTGATAGTGCAGAAGACATAATGTATATTGTAAATCTATAAATGATAAACACATAACAACACTTAGCAAATATTCGATTTCATTTAAAAACACTATACGAATCGGGTCTTTATTCATAAGTGGCTCCCACTAGTTTATCTAATTTATTCAACCCCCTACGTGAAAAATTAAGCATTCATAATGCTAGTGGGAATAGGGATCCTACATTCCATTACACAACCCCGGCTATGGCATGAAACGCCATGTAATGTTCAATAGGCAGACAACTCTTGTCAATTACATCTAATTTTATTCCCTAATCAAACTTTAGCCTCTTGAATAATTGAGTCACGACTGTGGCACGACAAACTCAATATTCTAAGTCAAGTCTAACCCAACATTCCGTACAATTGAATCAGTCCCCAAAGGCCCACGGCTATGGCACGTAACGACCTTTAGATTCTTATTCAATGTACACATCTCTATGTAATAGATAAGTATTTCTTATTTCGAAATCAAAGCCCTCGGTTGTGGCACGAAACGACAATGATTTAAAAATAAGAACTACTTTCTATCATGTTGGAAGGCTATGACCGACACAAGCCCGTTGTGTCATTGGCCAATTACTACTTGATATTATTTAATTTTAGAGGGATTATATTACGTTACAATCATAATCATATTATAAAGAGATTCTTCCTTTTAAATTAAATATTTCAAATCAATAATCAATAATCAGATGATTCCCAGATCAGGTGGAGCATTGTCAAGAGGCGTCACTTAATAACCCTTTCTTACAGATAGAAATCTGTTGTTGACAGAATCATCCTTTCTCTCATATCGAAAATTCAGATTCAATTACGTGTTTCATAAACACAAGAATCTCATGATTGTATTCATAATATTATCATTAAGGTTATGAAACAATTTCACTATACTAGGTTGTCTAACAAATACCTTATGTTCATTTAAGTTCACCTAAATCTATCATCGCATGATAAACTAAGCATATATCACATATATAAACATGAATAAACGTCAAGGTAGGCATGTTATATCATCTAGCACATTAGTCTAAGCATTATACATCTCTATGTATCACATTAAGCATTTAAAATCAATTCAAATGAACAAAACAGCTTTAAAATACTTCTGTTAGCTATAAACAGTTCGAAACAATTTCATAAAATATCATATAATATACCATTAGAAGCGTCTCGAAAAGACGAATCCAACGGCACCAAAATCGCCCAAATCTGAGCTAGCACGCGCCCTCACGCGCCGAAACAAGGTCCCCCACGCGCGGCCACGCGCTGTCGGGCGCGTGTCAGAACTCCGCCCACGCGCGTCCACGCGCCCACGCGCATCACGCGCCCAGAACCCTACGCTGACGTCAGCATGACGTCATCTGATGACGTCAGCATGACGTCACCAGCGCGTGTCTACCACGCGCCGCGCGTGGCACGCCAGCGCGTGAGCCCCACACGCGCGTGGCAGACGCGCGGTCCTCCCCTTTCTGTGAGTCACCGCCGTCTTTTCCTATCTCGATCGCCGTGTTGTGTCTTTCTCTTTTGCCGTACCTTTAATTTCTGTCTTTGCTTGTTTCCGTGCAGCAACATTGAACACAGCCAATACAAACATATATATATATATATACTTTATATACATATATTTATACTTATTAAATTACGAATTTAATTGCAAGATCTTCAAAAATTCATAATAAAAAATCTATACATCATAAAATTATGAAAAAAATACCCAGACGATCTACAACACTTGTAAAACCCAGATTAACATTCAAAATTATTCTGAGAAACGATTTCTCATCAGACAAAATTAATCCATGATATAACTTGTAAAAATCATAATTAATTCATACAAGCACATAAAATTCTGAAATTTTTACCACATATCTATATGCATACAACCTAAGCTCTGATGCCATTGATGGATTTTAATCGCAGCGGAGGCATGGTAAAACACTTTTACACATACAAAATCCAAATAAAAGCATATAAATCATGGTAAAAACATATGGATCGATTACTAACCTTTAATATGCGATCCAAAAGCAACGATGGAAGATCCTTAGCAGCTGCTCCTCAAACGTGAAGCACTCCACCGGTATCCACCAAGAAAACGACGTTAAGGAGGAGGAGGAGGTGGAGAGAATTAGGTTTTATAAAATTTTGGGGTTAGAATAAAAATAGGGTTTATAATAGTATATTTATAGGCAAAATTTTCAGCTGAAATTTTCCCATAAATATTATTATTATCCCATTTATTATTCTCATTAATAATTAAAACACCTTTTAATTATTAATCCTTTTTCTAAACACTTTAGAAATAATTCTCTCTCTTGATTTAATTTCCAAAAATTAAATTCTTAATTAATAATATTAAGAACTTTTCTTAATTAATTTATAATCAATTAAATCTCATTTAATCAATTATTAAAATTTTCAATTAATTATTTATTTCATAAATAAATAATTATTAGTCATTATTAATTAATTCCTCCACCATTAAATCATTCTCTTTTTATGGTGTGACCCTGTAGGTTCAATATTAAGCCGGTAGTAGAAATAAATAATAATAAAACTATTTTATCATTATTTATATAAATTCTCTAATTTATTAAATATGATTAATTAATTAATCACATTTATTCTACATCGTGAGGGATACTTCTTAGCATATCGCGACTATCCGGATAATACGAATTCACTGCTTAGAATACCAAGAACCTATTCAGTGAATAGTTACCGTATAATAAACTCCTTCTACCCTACAATGTCCTGATTAAATACAAGGCATGGATCTCGTGTCAAGCCTATCTAATTCAATCACTTTCTTAACATTTATTATGCGTAGTTCTATGCAAATTAGAAACTCCTTTCTAATTTCATTCACTCTGGCCAGAGATTCCTGAACTAGCATAAGTGGATCAGCCTTGAACATTCGCTTCCTTCACTGGAAGGGGTAGATCCTTTATTGATCATACGCTATCTTCGTGTACAAATTCCTATACCCGGTAGAGCCTTAATAATTGTTCTTGGAGACTAAGAACTAAACCAAAGCATATTTCAGTGTACACAAGATGACTATGATGATCTCAAGTCTAAGGATACTTGTACAACTATCACTATGTGAACAACTGCTGACACGTGAGTGAACTCCATCAGTTGTTCAGCTGTGCAAGTCATGTTCAGTGAACTTATTCTATAAAAAGCACCTACATACTAGCTATAGTGTGACCACATAAATGTCTATGAGAACAGACATCCTTCATAATGAAGCAAGCATAGTATGTACCGATCTTTGCGGATTATTAATTACCAGTTAGTAATCCTATGATCAAGAACTATTTAAGTTTAGAGTTATCATCTTTTAGGTCTCACTATTATGATCTCATCATAATCCATAAAAAGCTTTACTCTAAACTATGGTATATCTTATTTAAACAATTAAATAGATAGAGCCCGTAATAAAAACAAAACAAGTCTTTTATTAATATCAATGAAATCAAAATAGATTACACAGGAAGTTATTCCTAAATCCTAATACTTGATTGGACTTAGGACATATTCCTTTCAAGAGTTACCCACTAACCATGCATACAATACATGAACCTATGCTAGCATGGAAAGTTCTAAATCTCAAGATTCACTGTCGCGTCACAAGAGATTAACAGGATATCTTATATGTTCGCGACGCACATAAGACAAATAAGCACAACCTATGCTAGATATCATACAATCATCACATACCAAGATATTAAACAATTAACTAAAGAAATCCATAGTAAATCCGCGACGACCCCATGATCACGATTAGCCCATGATAGAACTCATCGTCACCATGGGTTCATATGAAAACATGATAATAACACAATGATATAAACTAATAAAAATACTTATTAAAACCAGAGTACGTCACAACAGTATTAAGGTTCAAAGTAAAGACAATTAGCATCCATTGTTACAACGAATAAAAGAATCACAACATAAAATATGTTTCCTCTTCTTCGTTGTGGTGTGCTAAAACGGTCTTCTTAATCTTCTCTCCTTGCTCCTTGCTTGATTGATACTTGTTACTTCTTATTGTGAAAAGTCTCTCAAGATTACTTATATAGAAGTCCACAAGAAACAGTAGCGTCAGAAGCCCAATAGAACTCAAATTATAAAAATCCAGATTTTATAAATACAACCCCAGGCGGCCGCCTCAGTTCGCAGGCGGGCGCCTGCATCTCCAAGAGGTCGCCCCACATCCCAGGCGGGCGCCTGTACTGCTTCTAGAAAAATCAACTTTTTGCTCCTGATTTTGCTGAATTCTTCACACAACTCCCCGCAACTGGTTCCAAGTACTTCCCTAGGCTTATTATGATGAAATCTTCCTAATTATGCAAGTTATACCCTGAAATGCAAAACACTAGAAAAACGCATCAAATATACAAAAATACTTGATTTCAAGACATCAATTCAAGCCATTATAAGATGTTCTAAGTGGTATAAAATGCCACTTATTACACCCCTAAACTTAAATCGATGATTGTCCTCAAGCGTCACAGACTTAAAAACAAAATAAAAACATGCATGAATGCAAACTACATGAAATAGAGCGATCCCCATCGCAATGACTAAACCAACCAACACATGATATCTCAACAAATGCAATTAGTCGACTAAAGATCAATCAAATCACGCAAGCTAACATACAACTGGAAACGTTGTGTGTGCGAATGCTTAACAGATATGCTTCGAAACTAGATCAATTATCATAACTCAATTATCCTCAAGGCAATCATAAGATTATATGAAGAATATATTCTAGACACAAAATGACTTATAACACTTCGAGATCACTGGAGCTTAGTACAGAATCATGCTTTTATTCAACACAATAAAGAAATACTTATTTGATCGTGCAATTAGCGAGGTCCACAAAAGACTTATGCAATGGCATCCATTTAGCAAGCGTTAGGTTAGCGGATCCCAGACTATAAATGCTTTAGGTCACTAGGCACAAAGTCCCCTAAAAACTTAATAACTCAGATACCAAAGAGCTCACTCATGATCAATTATGCATTAAACCATATTTTTCTGTTCTTTTTTATTTTTTTCTCTTTTTTTTTTCTTTTTTTTTCTTCAATTTTTTTTATTTCTGAGCAAGTGCATTTCACTCCATCTTGCTCAACCCTAGACTACTCACATACAATACGAGCCGGCTACTAGACATTTGACACCTAGCCACGACTAGTAATGAATTCCAATTTTTACTCCAATTTTATCTGTTCATGCCTTTTATCATTAAGAGCCTATCATACATTCTAAGCATAAGCAATAGATTAACCTCAAAAATCATCAAACCATGACAACAATCTAGTCCTTAAGCATACTCTAAGACTTAGTGAAATTTCAAGTGTTTCTAGCATGCATGTCAACCTAACAGGATTCAACATCACTCTAACGCTATCACTACACTCGCATCAATATCACATATCAATTGGTAAAGCAACACAAAAGGGATAATGGCATATGCATGAGCTATATGACATGATAAAACTATGAAATAAATAAATAAATAAAAAACTATATGGAAAAAATATGCAACTATATGAACTAAACTAACATGAATATGCAACTACATGACACACACACAAATATGTTCCTTAACTACCACCCCCAAACATAAAATCTTCACTGTCCCCATTGAAGGTAATAGAAAGGAACACAGGGTGTACCTACTCAGGGAAATCATCATCATCACCCTCAGAGGGTGGAGTGTCAGGAGGCGGATAAACAGTGTCCTCACCAAAAAAGGGCCACTAGATGTCAGCTCCTAGGCCTCTAAAAGCAGTCCCAAGTGCTAGGGTGAGCTCCTGCGCAAACCTACAATGTGACTCGTACATCGCATCCAACCTCCTGGAAAGCCTCCTGTACTAGACATCAGCCATCCCTGAACCATCACCTCCCTGGGCTCTAGAAGAACCTGCCTCGCCATGAGCCTGACTGGGCCTAGCCATCGTAGCACCAGCTGCTGGACGTCCTCCTGGAAGACGATATCCCAAACCATGCTCCTCGGGCTCTCCACCCATCCACTCCTGCATAGCATTCAGCATCGATGAATCAATAGGAGCGGCCGACATCTGCAGCTGCTCATAAGAAGGCTAGTGGACTCCAACTGCCTTGCACAGCTTCGTGACAACAGAGGTATAAGGGATGTTGTTATGCGTCCTCCCCCTCAAAAACTTCAAAATCCCTTGGTAGATGAACTCACCAAGGTCCACATAATACTCATCATTCAGAATCCCCCACAACAACCTGGCTCTCTCAACTGTAACCTCATGTGCATGCGAAGAAGGCAAAATATTAGCACAAATAAAGGCATTCCATGCACGGGCATACCTGTTCATCGCAACAGCCGGGAAAGAATGATACTCGTTGGATCCCATCTTAAACTTCCACACCGTGCCCGGCTGATAGAGAGTAGCAATAATCAAATCCGAGTCAAAATCCTCGAGGGTCTTCTCATTCCAATTCTCCTCAAGGGGCTTCCTTTGTCGCTGCCCAATAACACGGTGAATCACCTCGGGCTGATAATCAACCGTAAGCCCCCGAAAAATAGAATACCCATTCTTGTCTGCCTTGGCGTTCACATAGAACTAGCGAACAACACTCATCGGGACCGCCTCAGGCGACTCGCAAAAAGTAATCCAACCCTTCAATGCAATCATCGGCAATAACTCACCATCCCTCCCCGATGGAAAAAATCCCCTCTCCTTTAGAATCGGCTTAGTTAGAGGCCTGGCATACTCCTCCTCAGCAGCCCTATCCACCAATCGGGGCCTCGCAGCAGTACCCCTTGAAGAATCAGCAGTCGGAATAGTGCTGCTGTTATCGACAGTTCGAGATCTCTTTGGGGCCATTGAAACTAAGAATAAGAGTTTGAGAGTTGTTTTTTGTGTGTAGTAAAGGGTTTGTAAGTTGAAAGTATATGGGAGTGTATATGGAGAGGATGTGTGTATATATAGGGTAAGATTAGGGTTAGAATTAGAGTAGGAGTGGGGTTTATGGGTGATTGGGAGATGGAAATCGTGGGTATTGGGTTGTAATGTTGTGGTATTTTATTTTTGTGTTTTTTTCTATTTTTTTTGTTTTTATAAGGCTGAAACAATTTTTCAAACAGTCGGTCTCCAGGCGGTCGCCTGGAACTAGCAAGCGGGTGCCTGCCAGCAAGCGACCGCCTGGAACTAACAGGCGGGCGCCTGCAGGGTTCCTGGAAATTTTTTTCTGCCTTTAAATTTCTGATTTTTTGGGTTTTTGGATAGAGTACTAAATTCTAAGGGTTCCTATGGTCTCATATCTTGGGTTGCCTCCTAAGAAGCGCTTCTTTTACGTCCTTAGCTTGACGTAGAGTAGTTCGATCAAGTTGACAATAACACGACACTAACCACTTCTCGGTTTGCCGTATCCCCATAATAGTGCTTCAATCTCTTACCATTAACTTTGAATGCTTGGCCCGGATCGTTCTCAAAAATCTCCACCGCTCCGTGTGGAAACACAGTTTTGATGATAAATGGTCCAGACCACCTTGATTTCAACTTTCCTGGAAAAAGTCAGAGACAAGAGTTGAATAAAAGAACTTGTTGCCCTGGCACAAATGACTTAGGAGATAGCTTCCTATCGTGCCACTTTTTTACTTTTTCCTTGTATATTTTATTGTTCTCGTACACTTGAAGTCGAAATTCATCAAGTTCATTTAACTGAAGCATTCGCTTCTTCCCAGTTGCATCTAGATCAAGGTTCAACTTCTTCAATGCCCAATAAGCCTTATGCTCAAGCTCCGCAGGTAAATGACATCCCTTACCATAGTAAAATTGAAACGGGGGCATCCCAAGTGGAGTATTGTATGCTGTTCTATAAGCCCAAACAACTTTATCGAGCTTCAAAGACAAATATTTCCTTGACGGACAAACAACTTTCTTTAGAATGTGCTTGATCTCTCTGTTAGACACTTCAGCTTGGCATTAGTTTGCGGATGATAGGCACTAGCGATGCGATGATTCACATTGTAGCGCTGCATCATAGAAGTGAACTTACGATTGTAGAAATGCGACCCCTCATCACTTATGATAACTCGTGGCATTCCAAACCTTGTGAATATCTACTTATGAAGAAAACTTAACACTACCTTTGCATCATTCGTCGGTAGAGCCTTGACTTCTACCCATTTTGAGACATAATTGACTGCCAACAAGATGTACTAATTATTGCAGGACGAGATAAATGGTCCCATGAAATCGATTCCCCAAACATCGAAGACCTCAACTTCAAGTATCACATTTAAAGGCATCTCATCCTTTCTAGTAAGATTCCCAACTCTTTGGCAACGATCACACCTTAAAATGAACTAATGTGCATCCTTAAACAACGTAAGCCAGAAAAAACCTGCTTGAAGAATACGAGCTGATGTCTTTTCACCACCATAATGTCCACCATAAACTGTGGAATGACAGTCTCGTAATATCTCCTCCGTCTCACAGAATGGGATACATCTCCTGATGATCTGGCCAGCTCCTTGTCTAAACAAATATGGTTCATCCCATATATACCACTTCACCTCATGCAGAAACTTTTTATTTTGAGCCGCATTTATATTAGGAGGCATTATATTGCTAACAAGATAGTTCACAATATCAGCGAACCATGGCTCTTCCTCTTGAACTGTGAACAACTGCTCATCCGGAAAAGATTCGTTGATCAATGTCTTGTCATGTGAAGTAGAATCAGGATTCTCCACTCTAGAGAGATGGTCAGCTACTTGATTTTCAGTACCTTTTCGATCCTTGATCTCTTACTCAAATTCCTGTAGAAAGAGCACCCAACGAATAAGTCTAGGCTTCGAATCCTTCTTTGAGACCAGATAGCGAATGGCAGTGACCTTCATCCCAAGTAGATAAGATCGAAATTTTTCGAAACCAAAAACTATAGTCAAGAGCTCCTTCTCAGTGGTGGTGTAGTTCATTTGAGCTCCATTAATCGTCTTACTAGCATAGTAGACCACATGAAAGATATTATTCTTGCACTGCCCAAGAACTACTCCCACTGCATAATTCGCACATCATCTCAAAAGGTTCTATCCAATCAGGTGCCATAATAACTGGTGCAATTATTAAACTTTTCTTGAGAGTCTCGAATGCTGCCAAGCATTTATCATCAAATTTGAAAGGCACATCATTTTCGAGCAAGTTGCACAACGGCTTAGATATCTTAGAGAAGTCCTTGATGAAACGCCGATAAAAACCCGCACGACCAAGAAAACTATGGATTCCTTTCACAGAAATAGGTGGCGGAAGATTTTTAATGACTTCAACCTTGGCTTTATCCACCTCAAGGCCCTTTCTGGAGACCTTATGCCCAAGAATGATGCCTTGTTGCACCATGAAGTGACATTTTTCCCAATTGAGCACCAAATTAGTTTCCACAAACCTTTTGAGCACCAAACGGAGATTATTCAAATATTCATCAAACGAATGTCCAAAGACGGAGAAGTCATCCATGAACACTTGGACATTATTTCCAATCATATCAGAGAATATAGCCATCATGCATCTTTGAAAAGTGGCAGGTGCACCACATAAGCCAAAAGAAACTCTGCGAAAAGCAAACGTGCCAAATGGACAAGTGAAAGTAGTATTTTTTTGATCTTCTAGTGCAATGCAAATCTGATTGTAATCCGAATAGCCATCCAGAAGACAATAATACTAATGACCAGCCAACCTGTCAAGCATCTGATCAATAAATGGAAGAGGGAAGTGATCCTTCCTCATGGCTTTATTCAACTTTCTATAGTCCATGCATACCCTCCATACTGTGATTGTTCGAGTGGGGATGAGCTCATTCTTCTCATTTGTTATCACAATAATACCTCATTTTTTAGGTACACATTGCACGGGGCTTACCCAAGAACTGTCAGAAATATATATGATTCCAGCATCCATCCACTTTAGAATTTCCTTCTTCACCACTTCTTTTATGATAGGATTAAGTCTTCGCTATTGCTCAATAGTCGGCTTGCTACCTTCCTCTAGCAGAATTTTATGCATGCAGTACGAAGGGCTGATCCCTTTTATATCTGTTATAGTCCATCCGATGGCCGATTTGAATTCTCTCAAGATCCTCAAGAGCTTATCCTCATCACTACCTGAAAGGTCAGATGCAATAATAACAGGAAAAGTAGATGCATCACCTAAAAAAGCATACCTCAAGTGTTCAGGCAATGGTTTAAGCTCCAAAGTAGGTGCTTTCTCAATAGATGGTTTGAGCTTTCCCTCACCATTCTTGAGATCAGTATTACCAAGAGATTCAAATGGCATGTCTAGCTTTCGCTTCCAAGGAGAAGCATTTGGATATTGTAGTTGCTCATTGCCTTCCTCATCTTCACTGTCAAATTCCCTCTATAAGGCTTTTTCTAAGGCATCAGACCTTAACACATGATCAAGTTCTGAAGTTACTTCAGAATCAATCAAATCTACCTTGAAGCACTCCCCATCTTCTGTAGGATATTTCATTGCATTGAATACATTAAATGTCACATCCTGATCTTACACCCGCATAGTAAGTTCACCTTTTTGCACATCTATCAAGGTACGACCTGTAGCCAAGAAAGGTCTTCCCAAGATTATCTTATCTTCCTCGAAATCCAGAATGACAAAGTCTGCAGGAAAGATGATCTTATCCACCTTTACTAACACGTCCTCCACGATGCCTCGTGGGTATGTAATAGAACGATCAGCCAATTGTAGAGACATGTAGGTGGGCTTTGGATCAGGCAAATTCTATTTTTGGAAGATAGACAACGGCATCAGATTGATGCTTGCTCCCAAATCGCAAAGGCACTTGTTGAATGACAACTTGCCAATGGTGCAAGGAATGGTGAAGCTACCTGGATCTTTAAGCTTTGGAGGTAATTTTTTTTGCAGCACAGCACTGCACTCTTCCGTTAGAGTAACGGTATCAAGATCATCCAGTTTCACCTTCCTTGAAAGAATACCTTTCATGAATTTTGCATAACTAGGCATTTGCTCCAGAGCCTCAGCGAAAGGTATGTTGATGTGAAGTTTCTTGAACACCTCCAGAAACTTAACAAACTACTTATGCAGCTTCTGTTTTTGCAATCGCTTAGGAAAAGTTGGTGGAGGATAGAGCTGTTTCTCCCCTGTATTACCCTCAGGCAGAGTGTGTTCAACAGTAGTATTCCTTGGTTCCCCATCTTTCTCCTTGTGCTTTTCTTCTTCATCTACAACTTCAGCTTCTCCATCTTTTGCTTTTTCAGCTTCAGCAACTTTTTCAGACCTTAAGGTAATAGCTTTGACTTTCTCTTTAGCTTCCTTCCTGCCTGGCACTTCAGTATCATGGGAAGTGTACCAAGTTGATGATTGATTACGGCATTGGCTATTTGACCGATTTGATTCTCCAAGGTCTTGATAGAAACAACCTGACTTTTGCATATATAACAGCTTTAGCTCCTCGAAATCAGCTTTAGAAGGTGGAGCAGAACCTCCTTGTTGAAGATATGATTGCCTTTGAGCATATTGCTGAGGTTGCTGGAATCCAGGTGGATTAAACTGTTTACTTATAGCTTGTTGATATGGTTGCTGAACAGCATTCTGATTGTTGCTCCGGCTGAAATTGGGATGATTTCTGTTATTAGGATGATAAGTAGCTGTCACAGGCTACTACGGTCGCTGATAATTGTTCACATACTGAATAGATTCATTAACAAGAGAACACTGATCCGTAGCATGAGAGCCTACACAAAGCTCACAGACAATAGCTATCTGATTGACTCCATAGTTGGCCAAAGAATCGACCTTCATAGACAGCGCTTAGAGCTGGGCTGCAATAGCTGTAGCTGCATCAACTTCCAGAATACCTGCTACCTTCCCAGGCATCATCCTTTGAGTTGGGTTTTGATGCTCGTTTGCATCCATAGTTTCAATGAGATTATAGGCCTCAGTGTAGCATTTGGCCCACAAGGCGCCTCTAGCAGCTGCATCGAGCATGGGCCGAGATTGGGCCCCCAAACCATTGTAGAACCCAGTGATCACCATCAAGTCAGGCATACCTTGATGTGGAAACTTTCTCAACATCTCTTTATAACACTCCCAAGCTTCGCACATAGATTCTGTTGGTTGCTGCGCAAACTGAGTAAGAGCACTCCTCATAGCTGCAATCTTGGCCATTGGAAAGAACTTCACCAGAAACTTGTGCGCAAGATCTTCCCAAGTAGTGATGGACCCAGCTGGTAGAGAATGTAACCAGTCCTTAGCTTTATCCCTCAGAGAGAATGGGAAAAGCCTCAGCTTGATAGCCTCATCAGTAACACCATTATATTTGAAAGTACTGCAGATCTCGACAAAATTCCTGATATGCATGTTGGGATCTACAGTCGCAGCACCTCCGAAAGAAACAGAATTTTGCACCATCTAAATAGTGCCCGGCTTGATTTCAAAAGTATTGGTCTGAATAGCCAGATGAATGATGCTTGACTGAATGTCATTAATTTTTGGCCGAGAAAAGTCCATAAGAGCTGGATCTGCTAGAACTATACGATCACCCATGATTACTGGTTCTTTCTTTTCACTCTCTTTATCCGAATCTTCAAAATCTAACTTCTCCGGAATGTCAAGAAGTGAATCTGTCTCCTCAGCCGTATCTAGAGTCCTCTTGCGAGTGCGAGAACGTGTTAGCATAAACGCTCTCTAGAGTACCTGAAAAACAACCGGAAACAATAAGTGACAAGTCTTAATCAATGAGTCCTAATAACCACTGATGGCAAGTAAATAAACTAAACAAATTAACACCGAGTCCCCGGCAGTGGCGCCAAAACTTGTTAGGCACAAAGCATGCGCTAATATTCACGCAAGTATATGCGTTCACAAGTAATATAGAATGATTTCTGGTTCATTCCCACAGAGACTCTGACTAATTATGTTAAATTAACACTTACTCACCAATGTATGATTACTTCTCAATGTCAAGATAATAACACTTAAGGTTGATTAACTAATTAGTAACTACTATTAACTACAAGAGTAAAACACTTAAATTAACACTTGAATTAACAATATTAAACACACATGAGATCATAACTTCATTACTACTTCATTCAATAGTTATTATTATTACCCTTAGCATGTAACGGTGATGATATAAATCGAACAACACGAAACTGATAAAAGCCAACTTTCGTTGCACAAGTACCATTATACCAAGCATCACAATTAAGATAGAAGTTGAATAGGCATCAATTATTTTGAGACCCTATATGTCTACAGAATTTGACAACATAACGATTTAAGCGCAAGTTATTCATTATGCTTACACAGGGCAAGTAAAAGAGTTAGAGTTACCCACTAATCATGCATACAATACATGAACCTATGCTAGCATGGCAAGTTCTAAATCTCAAGATTCACTGTCGCTTCACAAGAGATTAACAGGCTATCTTATATGTTCGCGACGCACATAAGACAAATAAGCACAACCTATGCTAGATATCATACAATCATCACATACCAAGATATTAAACAATTAACTAAAGAAATCTATAGTAAATCCGCTACGACCCCATGATCACGATTAGCCCATGATAGAACTCATCGTCACCATGGGTTCATATGAAAACATGATAATAACACAACGATATAAACTAATAAAAATACTTATTAAAACCAGAGTACGTCACAAGAGTATTAAGGATCAAAGTAAAGAAAACTAGCATCCACTATTACAACGAATAAAATAATCACAAGATAACGTATGCTTCATCTTCTTCGTTGTGGTGTGCTAAAATGGTCTTCTTAATCTTCTCTCCTTGCTCCTTACTTGATTGATACTTGTTACTTCTTATTGTGAAACGTCTCTCAAGATTACTTATATAGAAGTCCACAAGAAATAGTAGCGTCAGAAGCCCAATAAAACTCAAATTATAAAAATCCATATTCTAAAAATACGACCCCAGGCGGCCGCCTCAGCTCCCAGGCGGGCGCCTGCATCTCCAGGCAGTCTCCCCACATCCCAGGCGGGCGCCTGCACTGCTTCTGGAAAAATTAACTTTTTGCTCCTAATTTTGTTGAATTCTTTGCACAACTCCCCGCAACTGGTTCCAAGTACTTCCCTAGGTTTATTATGATGAAATCTTCCTAATTACGCAATTTATACCCTGTTAGGTCCCAATGTGTTTGTAGAAGGGGGGGTTGAATACAAACAGTACCGAATAATCGAATTAAATGCGGAATAAAAAATTGAAACAAAATTCAAGTTATATAAAAATATTATTAAACTTGAAAGGTGTTACAACAACTGTATCGATTACAAGGAATTAATCTCAAATTAATTATCACAAATCTAGAATAAATTCGACATGAACTTTTTCTATTTTTGTAATAAAAAAGATTCAAATGCTAAACGCAATTTGAGATTAAGTTCTAGGGATTTTGATCCGCTAGATAGTTACACAAGAACAAGATAATGATTTCTAGTGGTTTGGATTTAACTTTACTAGCTAGAAATTGTGATCTTGATTTTAGCAGAGAAGAGATGATATATTTTTCAGCTTCTGCTTTTCTTTGTTCTTGAACTGTTTTTTAGATGGATTATTGACTTCTGTTGTTTAAATAATAAAACAACCACCTGATTTGTTGGCAAGACAATCCTTTTAGCTCAGCAAGAAAATCCATTGAGCTAGCAAGACAATCCATTGAGCTAGCAAGACTTTCGGTGAGACTATTGATTGAACTAGCAAGATAATCAGAATGAACTGGCAAGACAATCCTCCTCCCAGTGTAACTTTCGGTATGACAATTGAAATGACTTGGCATGACAATCCAGATTGTCATGCTAGTTCATTTTCAATTGTCTTGCTGATTTAAATTAATTTTAATCCAAAAACAATTCTGAAAAATCTTAATATTAATTCAGAATTAATTAATCAATTAATACAATTAATAAATAAATTAATCTTTGCAGATATAATTTATTTTCTTAATTAAATTATATGACTTAATTAATTAATAGAGAATTAATACTAATCTTGAGCAGCAACCATTCTTCTGAAAATCTTCTGAAAATCACTGAAAATTATGAATCAATTCCACCACTTCAACGTTGACACTCGATGTACTGTCTGGTTCATGAGTGACTAACTTCCGTGACGTTTCTTCATGTCTTAACTTTGATACTCTGATTTTCTTCAGATTAAATCCTTGTAATTAATGATACTCTGACGAGATCTCTGTCACTTGATTAAATCCACACTCTTGATTTATATCACTGAGGCATGATCAATTTCTTGAACTTCTTCCAGTGAATTAATTCCTCAAGTCTGTAGATGAACCTTGTTTCTGAATCCTCTGACAGATGTTACTTTGCGAGATCTCTCTGATGGTAGATCCACTATTTACTTATTACATTCTTATTTGAGTTGAGTTGAATCCTCGAATATACAAATAGGCTATGACATATGACTTACAATCTCCCCCTATTTGTTTGTTAGACAATAACACACAAATACCTAGAGGATAACTCAACTAACAAATAAGAAAAAGATATAAAAAGAAATACAAAGTAAATAGTAGAAAAGTTCTGGACTAGATTTAACATTTTCCAGATTCCAAATAGATGTTCCTCTAGACTGAACATATCTTCAAGTAGTTCCATCTTCATTTGTACAACCACATTTTTTGTTGAGAAGCCCATATCTCTCTTGCTTCTCCCCCTATGAGAATCAACTGATTAAAGAAGATCACCTTCGTTTACCACCTCTCCCGTACAATAGGATCCGCAAATAAAAGCCAATGGTACTCCCCTTTTGAAAACAGCTTCTTCCCTTACTAGAAAATCACCTTGTGTTTACCACCTCTCCCGTACAATAGGATCCGTAGTTACAAACAACATGGTGTGGTGTAGTGTACATGTAGGATCTTTTTCTTCCTCCCTGCTATTTCTCCCCCTTAGTTGAGGAATCCTCCAAACTATTACTTAAGCTTTTATCTCCCCCTTAAAGAAGGAATGTATGCCGTCGTCTGAAGGAGTTCTCATATTTCACTTGGTTGGAAAAGAAATAACAAGAAGTTTCTCTTTTTTCCTCACTGTGAGTGTGTGATTCTGTTTTAGTGTACCTCACATGTGTTTCACTCTTCTCTCCACTTGTGTTTACACTCATTCTCACAAGTGTATCACTCTTCTCTCATAGCTCCATAATCCAGCTGTACCTGCAAGGAAAATCACCTTAGCCATCCTTAAGGAGGTCACAGGTGGTGCAATGGGAGTTCACAAATCCCCATCCTTGTTAAACTCGTCAGATGAATCTGAGTCATAATCTACAAGTTGCTAGTTTCCCTTTTAGGGTTCCAGATTTGAATTCTGGGAAGGTAAACAATGATCCAAAGAATTTAGCATAAAGATCAAAGTTCCCTTCTAATGCCTGTGAAGACATTTCCTTGTGACTCATCAGGTAATATCTGAATCATTGTCAACAAGTTGCCGATCTACGCCTATGTCAGATCCACTATCCGCAGATGCATCCAGGGGATTTAAGCCTGGGGAGATAGACACTGACCATTGACATATGGCTTTTGGATCAGTATCCTCTCCTAACACCTGTAAAGGCAATTGGTCCACTAACGAACCTTGAACAATCGAATCTGACCTTAAAATGGTCGAAACTCTTGTTTCCGTCAACTCATCCTTTGTGTGTGTAACCTTTCCTTGTGCATCAAGAATTGTTTATATTTGAAGTGGTGACACTACATAGGATACCTTGGCCGATAGGCAAATTTCAATAGACGCTCCCTGTTGAGAGAGTGAATCTAGTAACTGTTTTTGTGCCTTTTCAACCATTACATCGTTTTGAGAAGATGTATGGGGGTCAGTAGTTGTCTTGGTTTAAATACTACTTATCTTTGTAGGAGACAGAGCTACTGGGTTGACTAAAGAACCTTCCTTATGTGGTGCACTAAGGCACTATCTCCCTCACGCTCATTCATACTACATTTAGTGGTAAGAGAGTGTTGGTTGGTTCTGTTTTTGTGTTTGTCTTTACAGTCTGGGATAGACGTTGTGGGTTTTCAACCTCATGACTGTCAATGAAAGAAAGTCATTGGAGACTGAACCTGTAACACAGAACATATGGTAATAGAGAGAAAATGATTTACAATAGTGATTTCAAAAGATTTTACATGAAATAAGAAATCACTAATGTAGAAAGAAGTTTGATTTTGTTTTTCAATATGAATGAGTTTTTGATAAAACATTGATCACTTAGGGTAAAGTCTAAGTAATTCTCATTCATGTCAAAAGCTTACGAATATCTGCAACATAGTGTTAACAAGATATCATTGACCGATACTTGTCAAGTACTTTAGATACTAATTGTTATGTTGCATAAACAATATATCACTGCACATATAAAACAATATGATTGTGCCTAATGATAAGAGAGTTAAAAATATGAGGACTCTACTAGTTCATATTAAACAATAACTTCAGTTAGAGTGCCATACCATGTTCTTGACGATTGCTTGAGTAGTACACTAGTTCATACCAACCTGAAGTGAGATTGTGAAGAAGAGATTGCATAGTCCAATAGATCTGCAGCTGCAAAGTCCATGAACTTTGGTGCATTGACTTCCTCTTTTGACTCACCAACCAGGAGTACACTTGTACACATCTTACTAGAGTCCAATTCCAAGTGTAATGTGCAGCAGGTGCCTGATATGTCGTAATATTCTCAAGTCTCGCCACTGGTGTTATATGTTAGATGATGCTTCCTGATAATAACCTAGCACACTATACAAAATTTTCAATGATAACATTCCCAGCTTGCAAACAGCCATATCCCTCGGATAAACCTTTGCTGTTATCTCCAAAGGTAACTAGGGGGCCAGCTTTCTCAATCCACAATTGATAGCAAGGCTCTATCTCCAGTCATATGTCTTGATGATCCACTGTCAAGAATCCACACTACCGGTTACACCTATTTAATGCCCTGCACTACAAATGGATTAGACCTTCTTCGGAACCCAAACTTGGTTGGGCCCGACATACTTGTAGAACTGTCCTTTGTCAGGAAAAACAACATTTTTAATTTTAATTGCCTCAACTTTCTCAATGACTGAACATTTGACCTTGTAAACAGCCTTAACAAATTTCTGTTTAAGCTTAGGCACAAATGTCTCCTTTCTGGCCTTAGAAGGACTAGCAGTCTTAGACCTATCATGCTTCTTGTTATTCACATGCTGACGAGGAGTAGTCTTATCATTAGAAATATGCTTACCATTAAAATAAGCATACATCATATTAAAAGCACAAGACATACAATTAGAAACACCACATGCTTTATGAGAGTGATTAATAGTAGGCAATTTATGCATGGCAGACATGGCATTTTTGTTATCCAACTCATGTGTGTCTGAGTTAGTCTCAGTTGCTTTCACAACTTTGACTGGAACTTTCGACACACTTGACTTGGAAACAACCTTCTCATTAGCATGATCTTCAGCATGTATTTCTTCCTGAATAACAGAAGAGGTCGCATCAAATGGTTCAGCAATTGATGGTTTATAGAGGGGTTCATCAACACCCTTAAGCATATGTGGTACTTCCCTCCCTTTAGCATAGACACGAGGAGGGGAGTTTATGCCTAATTCTCCAATAGCAACATTGTAATCATAACCTATTCCAGATGTTTGATTAACAGATTGCTTACTGTAGAACTCTTTAGCCTTCGAACAAGAATTGAAGTAGGCTCTAACCTTAGTCTCAAGACCGGTGATCTTGTCTTTGAGAATAGTTTCAAGTTTTCTATAACAGTCAACTCTATTCTCTAGAAAAGATACTTGTTCTTTTAATTTGACTTGATTAATGTGCACAAGTCTTAATTCATTGACCTCTTTCTCAAGGTCTGTGATCTGTAAACTTAACAGTTCATTATCATGACGTGCACAATCTAAGTTACCTCTTAGATGATAAACCATTTTAGCATCAGAAAGTTTTACCTCTATTCTTAACGATGAAGCTTTTCCATCAATAGCCATAAGAGCAAGATTTCCTTCATCTTCATCTTCACTATCAGTATCATCCCAGCTTCTTCCCTTTGCCTGATAAGCCCTTTCAGAGTTCTTTCTTACTTGCTTTGGCTTCCTACATTCTGTGGCAAAGTGTCCCAACTCATTGCAGTTATAGCATCTAATGGTGCTCCGATCAACCATCCCTGTTTTGTATCCACCACTGCTGGTGTTAGAGGATGAAGATCCACCTTTCTGGAATTTATTGTAGTTGGACTTGTACTTAAGCTTGGGATTCCTCTTGAATCTGACATGGGAGAATCTCTTGACAATTTGGGCCATTAACTCGTCTTCCAATTGCTCCAGCTCTTCCAAGGAATAAAAATCATCACTTGATTGATTTGTAGTAGGAGGATCATATTCTGCTACTAACATATTTTCCTCAGCCTTGGAACACTGTACCATTCTCTCCGACTGTTGAGATTGTTGTTGTTGTTGACCTTCAGCTACAAGAGCGGTAGATGTGCTGACCATTCTATCTTTCCCGTAGACTTCCTTTTGCTGAATCTGCTCCAACTCATAGGTTTTCAACACACCATAGAGTCTATCCAAAGAAATCTCACTCAGATCTCTAGCTTCTCTAATGGCAGTGATTCTATGTTCAAGATGAGTTGGCAGTGTTAAAAGGAACTTTTTGTTGACCTCCCTGATTGAATAATATTTCCCATTTATGTTCAGGTTGTTGATCAACGCATTGTACCTCTCAAACACTTCAGTAATTCCTTCTCCTGGATTTGATTTAAAATATTCATACTCAGAGGTTAGGATCTCCAACTTGTTCTCCCTAACTTCCTCTGTGCCTTCATTAATCACCTCAATAGTTTCCCACATGTGTTTGGAATTTTTACAGTTCATCACATGTCTGTTCATCAGGGGATCAAGGGAATCAATTAAAATTAACTGAAGGCTAGCATCCAAGGAGGCTTCCTCCTTCTCAGCAAGAGTAAAATCTTCGGGCTCTTTTGGATAGGTTCTAGCTTTAGTAGTCACCACATCATCTACTATCACCTCTGGTTCAATAACCATCGGAGTTTTTATACCCTTCTTTAACAAGTTCGAATATTTGGGATTTGCAACTTGTAAAAACAAGAGCATCTTCTTCTTCCACATAATATAATTCTCTTTATCAAATTGTGGAATTTTAACGGTTCCAACTTTTTGTGAAGTCATTATGAATTTTTGAATGAATAAAAATTCAAAGAGTTGAAAAATCACAAAAGTCTAGGATCTTGATTTGTTCGTTAATCAGAAGGCTCTGATACCAATTGTTAGGTCCCGATGTGTTTGTAGAAGGGGGGGTTGAATACAAACAGTACCGAATAATCGAATTAAATGCGGAATAAAAAATTGAAACAAAATTCAAGTTAAATAAAAATATTATTAAACTTGAAAGGTGTTACAACAACTGTATCGATTACAAGGAATTAATCTCAAATTAATTATCACAAATCTAGAATAAATTCGACATGAACTTTTTCTATTTTTGTAATAAAAAAGATTCAAATGCTAAACGCAATTTGAGATTAAGTTCTAGGGATTTTGATCCTCTAGATAGTTACACAAGAACAAGATAATGATTTCTAGTGGTTTGGATTTAACTTTACTAGCTAGAAATTGTGATCTTGATTTTAGCAGAGAAGAGATGATATATTTTTCAGCTTCTGCTTTTCTTTGTTCTTGAACTGTTTTTTAGATGGATTATTGACTTCTGTTGCTTCTGTTGTTTAAATAATAAAACAACCACCTGATTTGTTGGCAAGACAATCCTTTTAGCTCAGCAAGACAATCCATTGAGCTAGCAAGACAATCCATTGAGCTAGCAAGACTTTCGGTGAGACTATTGATTGAACTAGCAAGACAATCAGAATGAACTGGCAAGACAATCCTCCTCCCAGTGTAACTTTCGGTATGACAATTGAAATGACTTGGCATGACAATCGGTATGACAATCCAGATTGTCATGCTAGTTCATTTTCAATTGTCTTGCTGATTTAAACTGATTTTAATCCAAAAACAATTCTGAAAAATCTTAATATTAATTCAGAATTAATTAATCAATTAATTCAATTAATAAATAAATTAATCTTTGCAGATATAATTTATTTTCTTAATTAAATTATATGACTTAATTAATTAATAGAGAAATAATACTAATCTTGAGCAACAGCCATTCTTCTGAAAATCTTCTGAAAATCACTGAAAATTATGAATCAATTCCACCACTTCAACGTTGACACTCGATGTACTGTCTGGTTCATGAGTGACTAACTTCCGTGACGTTTCTTCATGTCTTAACTTTGATACTCTGATTTTCTTCAGATTAAATCCTTGTAATTAATGATACTCTGACGAGATCTCTGTCACTTGATTAAATCCACACTTTTGATTTATATCACTGAGGCATGATCAATTTCTTGAACTTCTTCCAGTGAATTAATTCCTCAAGTCTGTAGATGAACCTTGTTTCTGAATCCTCTGACAGATGTTACTTTGCGAGATCTCTCTGACGGTAGATCCACTATTTACTTATTACATTCTTATTTGAGTTGAGTTGAATCCTCGAATATACAAATAGGCTATGACATATGACTTACATACCCTGAAATGCAAAACACTAGAAAAATGCATCAAATACACAAAAATACTTGATTTTAAGATATCAATTCAAGCCATTATAAGACGTTCTAAGTGGTATAAAATGCCACTTATCAATGGCCACCTTCAGTCTGACTGGTGTTGAGACAATTATCAAAAATCTCAAAGGCTCATTTCTGGCCCTGCATGAAGTTTTCCAAAACCAAATCTCAAGCAACAATGACACAAAGGTCAAGCTGGATCAACTATATAAAGCAAGATATGAACCCTCAGCTTTGGTGATGGAGGAAATTAAAAGGGTGGTGTTGGACACATTTGGTACACCCATCTCAACAAAAGCTACATCTATATATGCTCCTTTCAATACTTCATTTCTTCATGTTCAAGCATTACAAGGACAAATTAATAAACTACAGACATCCAATGCATCTCTCACATCTCAAGTCTCTCAGCTCACCAATTTGGTTAAAAGCCAACAACAAGACATGAAGTCCCTGATAGACTCCAAAAAATATTTTTAAATGCAGAAAGGTGTCTCTTTGGGAGCTATCATGGGTGCTTTGAAAGTCCCTCTACAGGTTACTTCTCAAATAGTAAGGGCCCAAATTCCTCAACATGTCACCTTGCCTGATACCAAGCCTAAGGGGGAGATGATGGAGCCTAAGCTAAAATCAATACAAAATAAAGATAATGTTTGGATTGAATGACTGATCATGGTAGCTGAAGGCCCTTGTCTTGACAGAATTATCTTGACAGATAACTTTAAGGAAGAAGAAATGGCTTTTGATAGAGAAGAAAAGGCATATGAAGGAAAAAACAAAATTATTATTGACAAAGCAAATCAAGCATACAGAAACATGCTTAGAAGATCTGAAAGAAATACATGGAGTAGTACATACATGAAGATGTTATATGAAAGAGCAGAAGGAAAGATTAAATATTTCCAAAGATCAAGAACAAATACAAATGGAGAAAAATTGATGATCTCATTTGTAATGATGAAATGAGGTTTACTCCTGGAGGTATAAGGGTAGATGGTTTACCTGATTCTAACATTATGGGAGATAAAAAGTCTTGTTTAATGCAAGACAATAATCTTAAATTGATTGAACGATTCCCAAGAGCTGTAATAGGACATCATGAATCTAAACTTGTCAACTTAAAGTTGTTGAACTTCACTCTTGCTGATAGTCCTGGTCAGGAAGTAACTATTGATTATCTGGACAGACTTGAAGATGTGAATATTATACTTGACAAACATGATGGTTTTGAATCCAAATAGAAGATCTTACTCTTATTGCAAATTGATCAAGTTCAAGTTCTTTTACTTGATGAACTGATGACCATGTCAATAAAGGAACTGAAATACATTCACTATTTGCTAAGAGTTGAAGATGAAACTTCAAGGGAATGGTCAAATATAATTCTTTACAATATCAGAAAAAGGATACTGGATAATGGTCGATATTACTTTAGATCATATATTCTTACATACATAAATTTCAGAGGGCAAGAAGTCAACATGAAGAAAGGAGGAGCTGTCATTGAAAATGTTCTTACTCAAAGGCATATAACCATGAATCCTGATGGAAAACGAACTTGTTATGTGTCACTAGAAGAAATGATGACAGAAAGAGCTCAAGTCAGAAATCTAAGAGCTGTTATCTATCAGTTGTATGATAAAACTGAGTATCAGATGAATTTGAAGATCAAGCTAGAAGATACTCTGTTGAAAAAGATTGATGATAGAGTTAAAAATTTTATTTAGAGATACTGTAGAGTTTATCAAGAAATATTAAGATCAAAGTCTGAAACAAAGTATGCTTTATACTACATATTTTGTCTATCTGGTTTTTGGCACTAGAAAATTTTATTAGAATTTATGCTTATTCCGCAAAGCATAAATTGGGGGAGATTATTAGGAATTGGCTAAGTCGAGAATCAGGATCTGTCTACAATCAGGATATGATCAACCGTCAGGAAATGATTATCCGTTGAAAGCTTCATTATCATTCATTGACAATCTATTCAGTCATTCGTTGATGCTTACATATGAATATCCGTCGAAGCTATAACATATATCCGTTGATCATCTTATCCGTTGATAATGACTTGAATGACAAGTCAGAGCTGTGAGATAAATCAGAATGTGTTAATTTATAGGATCGTAGTTGATTTGGATATGTATAGAAAGTAGAAGAATTATACTGTAATATATCTTGATGGATTGTAGTTGTGTATTATATAAACACAGAATAGGTTATCACATAAATGTGTGACAAGTGCTTAACTCGAGTATTCGTTAACCTAACAGCTCTTAAAAATATTGTCCTTGAGAGAGTTTTATAACAGTTTATTAAAGATCAATATAAACTATAATTTGATTCATCTGTGCTTACTTTACTTCTGTAGTACATCGATTTATTTAGTAATTGTATCCAACCACCCTTAAACAATTACTTTACTAGGCAACAACATCTCGATATGAGTTCTCTACACACTCCATGTGACTTCTCGATATAACTTTTTCACCATTACTAATTCTCTTGTCGTGAAGTTACATCTCTACATTATAAATACCCAGACATCTCTACATAATCCCTCTTTATGCTTTCGAGATCTCATTTAACCTAATTACAATGATTTATCACCATTCTCAAATTTTCAAGCTTTCTCTTTAATTCATAACACTATCAAATAGCTTCAAACACAAACACCCAAAGATATGTAATCCCCAAGGATGGGAATAACGTTTTAGCTTTTGTTGACCCAACACAAGCACCTGATAATTTCAAGTGCTTTGTGAAGTTTGTGGTTGATTCCTACCTTGCAGGAGCCCTAAAAACAAACCCAGTTTTGTACTTGGATGTTCTCAATGAATTCTGGAACAATGTTATACTTATCACTCATGAAGATGACAACCAGGTGATGATAATTATGGTAAACTGTAGTATCAAGGGGTAGATATGGAGTTGAATGCTCTTGACTTGAACAAAGAACTGGGCATCTCCCCAGAGAAGATGGTTGCAGCTCCTAGCTCAGAAGAGATCTTAGAATTTATGGATTTCATTTATTATGGAGAAAAAATTAACTTGACCAGGCTCAACAAGGTGAACCTAAGGAAAAAATGGTCTTTTGTGTTTGATACAATCATCAGGGCTTTTACATGCAGGAAGACATGCTTTGACAACATTTCAAATATGGTCCAGAAGCTTATCTACTCAATGGCATATGACAAGCACATTAATGTTGGAAGCTTCATCCTAGGAGAACTCAGCATCAGGCTAACAATGCGTTTGGTAAGTAGAGGTAAAGAAATCTTCTTTCATAGATTCATTATGTCTGCTTTAAATTATAAAGTGAATGACATACATTTAACTGGAGGGATATATGCTAGTTAAATAGGCAAATGTAAGTCAGTGTCCAAAATCCTATTTGGACAACTGAATACTAAAAATCAGGTAAGTTAAGTCTAAATATCACTAATTTTCTGTTGGAGAAATTCAACACTTATCCTTAACCAATCCCTGACATGAGAAGCACTTCAAGTTCTAGTACAACTATGGCTCCTAGTCCTGCAGCAATACAAATTGTTGGTGAGACTGTGTAGCTGTATGAACAGTTACGTGATAAATTAACACGATAACAATACTAGAATATGATAGGTTAATAATACTATGTCTACACAAGAAATCAGGATGAATGAAGACAAGGAAAATACAAAGAATCGGAAGATTAGAAGAAGACCTGAAGTCTGTATACAGTTCACTGAAAGAAGTTCATTAATATAATCATGCCTCAGTAAAGAAAAAAGGTTAAAGACTTTCAGGGTTTCAGAAATGTTTGAAGATTTAGTATACAAGTGCTACCGGAAGATTTCGGTGTATTGGCATTGATTAAAGATAGACAGTGTTCGAAGCATAGGAATCTGAAGAATTGAAGACAGGGTATAGACAAAGGTTAATAAAGACGTTGTCTAAAGTACCATAAAGGATTCCAGTGAAATTATAGTTGTTTATTGACAGTCAGTGTTTGAAGCGATAAAGTTGTTGCAAGCTTAACAATTTAATCAAAGCTATAATACGAAGACCTGAATCGAGGTTAGTCGTCTGTGAACCAGACCAGTTGCACTAGGCGTCAACAGCTCGTGAAAGGAATCTAAGTATTATTTATAGAAGGATTGTTAAGTTAAGTAACGTACTTGGATTGAACATTTATCTGTTAAAGTACGAGAAGAGCTGTGCGGGGTATACAGCTAAACAGCTCAGGGTACTGGCGAAGCTCAAAGTTTAATTGGTAAATTAAATAAATTTATTTAGTTGACTTTAATATAATTTATTTAATAAACTTAAAATGATTTATCTTATAAACTTTAAATAAGTTTATTTTATAAATCTAAATTAGTTTATTTATATAAGTTATATTAAGTTAACTTTATAAATTAATTTAGTTACAATTTAAACTAAAAGAAAAGAAAAGAAAAACAAAAGAAAAGAAAAGAAAAACAATAACAAAAACAAAAGAAAAAGCAAAAAGAAAAAAGAAAAAGCAAAAAGGAAATTAAGTACAAGTAAATGTACTTGGTAAACCTGGTCGCCACACAAGTTATAATTAAGCTTGTTTGTGTTTTTGTAAAGTACAAGTATGTACTAGAGTACATTAAGTCGCTACAGAGCATCACTGGAGTCGCCACAAAGAACTTGTCACCACAGAAATCTTCTCTCCTCAGCCACACAATTCTATTGGATATAAAGTCTACACTTTGCAGCAGAAGAAAAGAGAGCCATTCATTTTCTGGATCAACTTCTGTTCATCTTCTCTCCCAAGAGAGTGGTGAAATGGCAGTATTGATTTACAGAGAAGCTCAAGCTTTTTGTTTATCCGTTGAACTTCTCACCGGAGTAATTTTATAATGCTCGTTTCAATTCTTGTATATTCATAGGGGCATTATAATCGTTACCCGGTAATTAAATCCTTAGACAAACAAAACCTAGATTATTGTATAGGATTTGATTTGTAAATCTTTGTAGTAGCTAGGAACTTTATTGTTCTTAGATCGTAGTTTGTTAATTTATTTACCAGAGTGTAGCAACACCCTCGAGGATTTATATACGAATATATATTTTCCCGAATATCTTGTGTTCCTTCTTTTTATCGTTCCAAACACTATTCCTCTCAAGAACACGAAACCACTAACCGAGTACTAAATCTATATCCGCTAAAGATTCGAATTTTTTTTTAATTTAGTGATTATCGTATTCAACCCCACATTCTACGATAATTGGGGACCTAACAATTGGTATCAGAGCTTATTGATTGATACACAAATCAGGATCCAGAAATTAATTTATTTTATTAATTTGCATTTACATAAATTTATTTTATAAATTTAATTTAGCAAATTTATTTTATGAATTTATTTAAATGAATTTATAATTTAAACTTGAATAAGTTTATTTTATGAATTTATTGAAAATAAATTTATTTTATAAATTTGAATTAAATAAATTTATCATTTAAATTTTAGTAAATAAAAATTTCTAATTAATTTTTTTTCCCTCACGATTTCTTGTTTTTCTAGCTGCCATTTCTTAGTCATTTAGTTGCCATTTTTCTTGTTTTGTCTCGACTAGTTATCAAATAAAGGAATAATTAAAAGGAAAGTGGCAGCTTGGTTATAAGTAAATGTGAAGGAAAAGCATTTGTGTACAAACTAGTCTAAGGTGATGTACAGCTCGCAACACAAGGAATTATCAAAGGGGGGCCATCGCCACCTAAGGGAGTAGTTTGTACAAAACTGTTTTTCTACTAGTCGCAATAGGTAGATCGCTACAGGGAAAAAAAACGGCGCACATGTACACACTGGGGAGAAATCAGCTAAAGTAGTCGCCATACAGGAAAAGTCGCCACATAAATTCTATTGCGATCTGTACTCCCCGGTAGAAAACTGGGTTACTTAAATTTTTTTTGTAACTCTTAATTAATTATTTCTGATTTATTTATTTTTCCATAAAATTTAAAATTCTTTAATTTAAATTTTTCAAGATAATAATTTACGTTTTATTCAATTTTTAAGAAAATTCAAAATTCTTGAAAATTAGATTTTATGGAAATATTTATTTTTGATTAATTTATTTTCTAAGAAAATTTAAAAATATTGGGAATTTAATTTTTTCTTAAATATTAAATTAGGGGTACTCAAGTATTGGTAGACTTAGGATTCCTCCGGGCTTTTAAAGTGGATTTTAATCTTTTGAAGAAAACAAAGACCTTGTGCTATTCAGACGAAAAATTCCCGAACACGGATATTATAGGAAATGGTTTTCTTACTTCAATGAAACTAATTTCAAGACCTAGAGACGAGAATTGTGGATCTTCCTCAAAGTCTTATTCCATAGGATACCACTGGGTTTTCAGACGCAGGGAATGAATGAAATTTCTACGGGTACAATTTTTCTCGGAGATTTTAAGACAACTCTATGATTCCAGATTATACTATCACACAGTGGTTTGTACCAATGCTATATTTATCCGGGAATTAATGAGATCATACAGACAGAAATTGTGGAGGTTAGAGAGAATAGTGGGGACATACAAATATCTCAGTTACATGCAGTAAAGTTGGAACCTCAGGACAGAATGTAAGAGCTACCGATAGTTGAATCAGAGGTAGCTCAGGTAGAAGTACTTGAGGGACTGGACGTCAGGGCAGTGTTTCACTTGTCAGGGAAGTTTAGTCGCATCAGATTCACAAGGAGTACATAAGCTATATCCAAGGATCAAGCATATCTATTCCGAAGCAGAGATTCTTTCTGATTCAATTCAAGAGGTGGTTACAGACTGAAGTTGGGACATAAACAAGATTTGATAGCTACAGGTTTGACAATCAATATGTGTCAAGTAACTATCAGGGGTTTTGCTACAATAGAACAAGAAGCTTGACAAATAAGGATGAGTAGGGATTTAGTTAAAGAGTTGAGACAAAGGTGGAATTTTTTCTTAGGGAAGCAGCCAGTTAAAACTTATAGTGCACGGGAAAGAGTTGGGATGGATCAGATGACGAGAATCATGAATATCTTGCTTTCATAGCAATCTCTGAAGATGATCCAACTCACATATCTCAGGTTTCAATTTCTTGAACCACTGCAATATTTTCTTTTTCAATATTCAATGCATGATAAGATCTTAGTGTTTAAATGTTTAACACTCACACAAGCATGATAGCATAACACATAGATAATGTTGAACTAGTTCACTAGATCTAGTAACTAGGATTGATGTTTAACTTGTGCATGTTACATTAGATGATCTTAAATAATTGTTTGAATATTTGTTGAACATGATTAATTGATTTAGTAAGGTATATGTTTTTCCAGCATATAAGACCTTTGTTTATGCTTAATCTTCTGTATCCTTTATAATGTGATTTATTCATTTAATCTGAATTGTTTGTTAAGATGTATTAGTTTATAACTGGATTGAGACAGCTAAATAGGATTCACCAACAGAATTTGACTAGATAGAATTAGTGATTTATTTGTTAATTCTGTTTGTTTTATATCATGCATGTCTTGTTTAATTCTTATGTGTAATGTTTCTGAATGAATTCCATGTATTCTTGATAAAATGCTTGCTTAATAATAGTAAAGCATGTTTAGGATTATAATAGGGGAAAGACTGCTAGTCCTCCTTATGTAAGGTTGGAACCAATTTTCCCCTAGCCTAGAGACAATTATGTCAAGGGTATTAAAATGGAGAAAATGGTCAGTTAAAGATAAGAATTAACATGATAAGGTTGCAGTTGTTGTTATCTCTGTCTATAGTAAAATCTCTAATCCAATTGGACCCAAACTGAAAAGTTGGGTACCAAGAACTGTTAATCCATTTGTGAGTGCAGGACATAACAGGTCAATTGATTCATATGTATTCTTGGTAATTCATACTCAAGGCATATGATCAAAGAAAGAGACTTACAATCAAATGTGATTGACAAAAGCTATTTCGTCAATAATCTTTGGAGATAACAGCAAAGGTTTTCATTACGGGATAAGCTATGCTGAAAATGGATGTCATCATGGACTCTACAATTGTTATCAATGGAATCATGGACTCTACAATTGCTATCATTGATAACAATTGAAGCAACTTCCTTGTTGGAGAATCAAGGCACAAATCCTCTTATTAGACAGTTCTGCATCAAAGGACAAAATATTAATTGAACGAAGGATTAGTGTCTCATTTGAAGTAGGAAGGTTTAGAAGCTTGCTCTTCTTAGAGTAAGGAAAGGATATGCTCGTGGCTAGACTATCAAGAAAGGTGAAGTCAATGGTTTCTACTGTAAAGCTTAATCTGACAAAAGTTTAGCTATGGCATTAGAAGCTCTCACCCTTGAACATCAACTCAAGGAACTCTTTTGTGAAAAGTGGTTAGTGAGAGGATTGCCTCATCTGGAATTCAGAAGATGATAAATGTGAGGCATGTCAGAAAGAGGAGTCAAAGACAACATCACATCAAAGCAAAGATATACCTTAGTGATGGTGGTTGACGACTCTTATTAAACAAAGTTGTTGTTCGTACATTCTCAAGACAAGAAATCACAGATGGTGATTGATCATATCAGGAGATCAAGCTGGAAGCAACTGTAAAAGAAATGATCTTGTGGTCAGATAATGGGACTGAATTCAAGAAGCAGTTCTAATTAATATCTGTAACTTCAAGAACATTTTGAGACAAATTCAGGACTGGGAGCTCCATGTCATAATGGAGTGGTACAAAGGAAGAATTAGAACTTGATTAAAGCTACAAGAGAAATATCAAGCTAATCAAGACTTTCTAAATATCAAAGGGCTGGAGTAGTCAAAACAGTTTGCAACAAGTAAGATCAAGCCTTGATCTGGATGTATACATGAAGACCACTAATGAGTTAATGGCCAACAGGAGCAAACACTGGATAACCTGAAAGTGTTTGGAGAGAATGTTCTACAGAAGCAAACAATGAAATGTTTTTAGTTGTTTGAAGATCTTGGCATTTGCAGCTAAGACTTGTCAGGATATTTTTCATGGCTACTCAGTGGAGTATACAACCTGCAGGGCATTTATAGTTGATCAACAGAACATGATTGAAAGTCTAAGTGCACAATTCAACAATTCCATGCTCCAAGCTGTTAAAGGAGAAATTTATGGTATTGATGATTCATATCCAAGAAGTGGAATGGCAGTGTATAATACAACTCATTATTTCAATTAAGCCATTCAGCAAGGGTAAGGATTTTCATGAAATCCCAGCAACAGCTTAGGGGGAGCAAAAGAAGGATCAACTACTCAGACACAACACCACATTGAAAATTCAGAGGACACAACAAGAACATATCTGCTGAGACAAAGGGTTTGATATCAAGTCTATTCCCAGATTCTAGTTTTAAGTTATCCAGATGGTGGAGTAATGATTAGCAGTGCTACTGAGTGCGAATGATTATTTCTCTAGTTTTCTATCTAAAGAAGAAAACTAAGAAAGTTATAAAAGCTCTAATAGATCCGGATTGATTGGGTGATTGCAAAGCAAGATTAGCTCAATCAGTCAGAAAGCAGATTGTAGGGAAGCTGGTATCCAAACCAAATGACAATATTGTAATTGGTGCAAGGATAACCAGAAGTCAAACTGGATGATAATGCCATTGTTACGAGGGACAAGGCCAAACTGGATGCTAGGTTATTATTAGGAAGCAGTATCTAACAGATAGCACCAGTAACGAGACTTGAGGATATTACGACATATCAGGCACCTGATGCACATTACACTTGAAATTGGACTCTGGTAGATGTGTACAAGTGCACTCCTGGTTGGTGAGTCAAAAGAGGAATTCAATGCACCACAGTTCATGGACTTTGCAGTTGCAGATCTATTGGACTATGTATATCTCTTCTTCACAAGCTCAGTTCAGGTTGGTATGAACTAGTATACTACTCAAGCAATTGTCAAGGACATGGTATGGCACTCTAACTGAAGTTACAAGTTTAATATAAACTAGTAGAGTCATTATACTAATAACTCTCTTATCGCTAGGCACAAACATTTTGTTTTATATTTGCCGTGATATAATGATAATGTTATATGTTGGTCTACTAATAAAAACTTGTGCAAGATTATTTGCTAAGTAATTGCAAAGTAGGTATGGAGGAGCATGTTGGAAAGGTTGCAACTCTTTTTAGGATTACTTTAAACAAGCCATTAGAATAATTCTTTTAGGAGCTCAAGCAAGCCAAAAAAACAATTCTTTTAGGAGCACAAGTAAACCAAAAGAATGATGGCAATACAAATAAGTTAAGGATCTTTTGAAGATGCAAAATTTGGAAGATTCCGAACATGCCAAGACTACTTACCAACAGAAACCACTAAAGCTTGATCAGTGCAATTCAGGTATAATGACAAGCTATAGAGGTACGACAAGCTCACTCTTTTATTCAAATGCTAATAGACAACATGTAATGTTCTCAAGATGCCAATGTGCAAGGTTCCAAGTGGATCCTAGAGAATCAAATCTTATAGCTATTAACAAGATTATTAAATATCTTAAGGGACTACCAACTCTTGGAATAAAGTACCCTAAAGATATTATGCTTAACATGTTTGGCTATATAAATACAGATTATGCAGGTTGTAAGAACGACAGGAGAAGCATCTCTGAAGCTGTCAACTTAGGTGACAGGAGAAGCATCTCAGGAAGCTGTCAACTTCGTGGAAGAAGATTGATTTCTTATTATGATAAGAAATAACCTCAAATCCAACAACTCTGTGGAACACTCTATGACAAGGCACCTTCACATCAGGTATCAATTATTTCGAGAGCATGTCTTTTAGTCAAAGAGTTACTTGCAAAAACACTTATTAAATCACTTGTTAAAATTAATCTTTCAAGACTGGTTTGTAAGTGTGGGATATCCTTCATTGCACATTAGTTGGAAATCCCATCTGTAAGGAATTCTTAATATAAGTTCACAAGTATTAAATCTTTAATATTTTAAGAATTTGTGAATTTATCAATAATCCAATACCTCGTACTTAGAGCTACTATCTTGATTATCATGATTACAATGTTATATACATTTGTGGTAATTAAGTATTATAACATTAAGTTTGAATATTATTTTAATTGATTTAAATTATGACTATAGACAATTCCATTCTATATCAGTCTCATAATTTAAATTATATTAAAATAATATGTAGCATAGTTATTTGTATCTTGTACGAATAATTGTGATACTTTTAGTATTAGTGATATTATTTAGAATTTTTGTTCTAAGTAATCAATGCTTATTTCTAAAATCACTGATATTGAAAGTTGAAGTATTTTCTAAGTTATGTGTATAAAACTCTCAATATTTTATATGCTTAGAAAGTATTTCTAAAATTACTAATTATCCAAAGTGTGAGTGCCATGTATATAAGTCATATATCCTATTGGTGCTTACTTAAGGATAATTATAAATATTTAAGTGCTAGTATCTAACTCATAGATATTTAGTATTTATTTATTTAATATTTATTTTGGGTTGTTTGGATTATAGAATTTGAAGCAATTCAATGATTTTATTTGCTCCATAATTCAAACTAACTTAAAATAAATAAGCAGCATGATTGATTATAACTAAATCTGTCAACAATTGATATCTAGTATATTGATTGTAACTTATGTGTTATAAGTTAATTATGAGATTTTGGGTTTAGTGAATTTAGCAATGTTTATATCTCAAGAATTCACTGAAATCAGAATCATGATTGTAGTATGATTAGTTGTATGCTAATTTTTGATTTATATCAGTTAATGATATTTAGTTAAGAGTTCAACTATGAAATGACTGTGAAGTATTAGTATTTGTGGCATTACTTAAAACTCCTCTAAGTAATCAATGTTTATCCTCAGTCACTTATACTAATATAAAAGTGTAAAAATATCTTTTAAAGTACAACTATGGTCAATGAGGATTTTGCTTTATTAGAAGTAATCATATGTTGTCAAGTTAGAATAATTTTTATACTTATTTGTAAATTCATAAATACTTTGATAATATATGCAATACTCAATGGATCAAAGTATATGAAACTTAGAATATTTTTTCAAAGATTGCAAACAAGTCAATGTTGGTTAATGTTGCTTTTTTTATCGAAACAATATTGTTTGAGATATTACAGTTGTTAAGAGTTAACAATTGTATGGTATATGAAATTGAATGATGATGTCTTTTTGATAGATAATTGGTATTTAATTCATTGCTATCTTATTTTAATATTTAAAAATAGGATGCAATATAATTATTGGTATCTAAAATACTTGACAAGGATCAGTCAATGATATATTGTTAATATTTTATTGCAGATAATTGTGAGATTTTAAGTTCTAGTGGATTTATATGAGTTGTTATATCTGAAAGATTCACTATAATTTGAAATTAGCAGCATAGTCAGTCTTATTAAGGATATTTATCAATATACAATTTTGTTGATTATAATCTTATAAAGACAGATTATTGAGATTTTGACGTGAATGAGAATTGTTTAGACTTTACCCTAAGTGATTAATGCTTTTATAAAAACTCATTCATATTAAAAGACAAAATCTTTCTTTCTCTTCTTAATACTGCTAGGTCATCAGTTTGTGTCTTATCAAATCATTTATCTTTTCAGGCATAAAAACAGACTTGTGCACTCGAACAGTTTTAGGAGAAAATCAAACTTCTTTCTACATTGGTGATTTCTTATTTCATTAAAATCGTTTTTAAATCACTATTGTACATAATTTCTATCAAAAGATTAAATGCATAATTTTCATTCATTATAGATCTTAAGTGCATTTTATCTCTATATTGCCATATGCTCTGTGATGCAGGTTCAGCCTCCAATGGCATTCTTTCATTTGATAGTCATGAGGTTGAAAACCCACAACTTCTATTCAAGACTATAAAGACAAACACGGAAACAGAGCCAACCAACACTCTCTTACCACTAAATGAAGTATGAATGAGCGTGAGGGAGAAAGTTCATTAGTGCACCATATAAGGAAGGTTCTGACGTCAACCCAGCAGCTCTGTCTCCTATAAAGATGAGTAGTATTTAAACCGAGACAACTGCTAGCCCCCATACATCTTCTCAAAAAGATATAATGGCTGAAAAGGCACAAAACAGTTACTAGATTCATCCTCTCAGCAGGGTGCATCTATTGAAATTCTCCTGTTGGCCAGGGTATCCGATTTAGTGTCACCACCTCAAACATAAATAATTTGTGATGCACAAGGTAGGTTACACACACAAAGGAAGAGTTGACGGAAACAAGAGTTTCGACCATTTTAAGGTCAAATTCGATTGTTCAAGGTTCTTTAATGGACCAATTGCCTTTACAAGTGTTAGGAGATGATACTGATCCAATAGCCATATGTGAGTGGTCAGTGTCTACCTCCCCAGGACTGATAAATCTGGATGCATCTGCGGATAATGGATCTGACATAGGTGTAGATCGGCAACTTGTTGACAATGATTCAGATATTACCTGATGAGTCACAAGGAAATGTCTTCGGAGACGTTAGAAGGGAACTTTGATCTTTATGCTAAATTCTTTGGATCATTGTTTACCTTCCCAGAGTTCAAACCTGGAACCCTAAACGGAAAACTAGCATCTTGTAGATTATGACTCAAATTCATCTGACGAGTGCAACAAGGATGGGGATTTGCGAACTCCTATTACACCACCAATGACCTCCTTAAGGATGGCTAAGGTGATTTTTCTTGCAGGTACAACTGGATTTTGGAGCTATGAGAGGATTGATACACTTGTGAGAATGAGTGTAAACATGAGTGGAGAGAAGAGTGAAACACTTGTGAGGTACACGAAACAGAATCACACACTCACAGTGAGGAAGAAAGAGAACCACCATATCCCATTCCCTATCCCTAAACATGGTTCTTGTTACTTCGAGTCTCGATTCTGTTTATGATTGGAACCTAACACTAAGGAACCTAACATTTACATATTGGATTAGAATACTTCGAAACCTAACAAGTTGGGAGCTAACAATTGGTGATCTCACAGTTGGGAGGTATAAGGAGTTGGGAATATTGGTTAACAGGATGATCAACAGTGAAGCCATTTTGCAGAATTTAAAGGGACATGGTTGATCAGACTCTGACTTGTTATTTCTTTTCCAACCAAGTAACATATGAGAACTCCTTTAGATAACAACATAAATTCCTTCTCTAAGGGGGAGATAAAAGCTTATATAATAGTTTGGAGGATTCCTCAACTAAGGGGGAGAAATAGCAGGGAGGAGGAAAAAGGTAAAGCACATGTACACTACACCACACCATTGTTGTTTGTAACTACGGATCCTATTGTACGGGAGAGGTGGTAAACACAAGGTGATTTCCTAGTAATCAGAAGAAGTGGTTTGGTTCATCACTATTCTTCATAAGGGGAGAAGCTGTTTTCCAAAAGGGGAGTACCATTGGTTTTTATCTGCGGATCCTATTGTACAGGAGAGGTGGTAAACGATGGTGATCTCCTTTAAGTAGTTGATTCTCATAGGGGGAGAAGCAATAGAAATATGCGCTTCTCAACAGGAAATGTGGTTGTACAAGAGAAGCTGCTGATGATTACTTCAAGGCTGAGAAGTATTATCTGGCAGAGATTTGAAGAACCAAGAAAATGAAGATGAAACTACTTGAAGATCAGCTCAGTGCTAGAGGAACAAGCATCTTTCATTTCAGTTACTCAAGAAATCTGGAAATGCAGAATTTGATCCAAAAAACCAGTAGCATTATTTACAAGTCCTGGTACTTCACTTTTCCTAGTTGTTAGTTGAGTTATCCTCTCTATTTAATTTATTTGTTAGGTTTAACAATCAAATAGGGGGAGATTGTTGGTGAGACTGCGTAGCTGTATGAACAGTTACGTGATAACTCAACATGATAATAACACTAGAACAGGACAGGTTAATAATACTACGTCTACACAAGAAATCAGGAAAAATGAAGACATGGCAAATACAAAGAATCAGAAGATTATAAGAAGGCCTAAAGTCTGTATACAGGTCCTAGAAAGAAGTTCATTAATATGATCATGCCTCAGTGAAGAATAAAGGTTAAAGACTTTCAGGGTTTCAGAAATGTTTGAAGATTTAGTATACAAGTGCTACCAGAAGATTTCGGTGTATTGGCATTGATTGAAGATAGACAGTGTTCGAAGCATAGGAATCTAAAGAATTGAAGACAGGGTATAGACAAAGGTTAATGAAGACATTGTCTTAAGTACCCTAAGGGATTCCAATGAAAGTACAGTTGTTTATTGACGGTCAGTGTCTGAAGCGATAAAGTTGTTGCAAGCTTAACAATTTAATCAAAGCTATAATACGAAGACCTGAATCGGGGTTAGTCGTCTGTGAACCAGACCAGTTGCACTAGGCGTCAACAGCTTGTGAAAGAAATCTAAGTATTATTTATAGAAGGATTGTTAAGTTGAGGAACGTACTTGGATTGAACGTTTATCTGTAAAAGTACGAGAAGAGGTGTGCGGGGTATACAGCTAAACAGCTCAGGGGACTGGTGAAGCTCATAGTTTAATTGGTAAATTAAATAAATTTATTTAGTGGACTTTAATATAATTTATTTAATAAACTTAAAATGATTTATCTTATAAACTTTATATAAGTTTATTTTATAAATCTAAATTAGTTTATTTATATAAGTTATATTTAAGTTAACTTTATAAATTAATTTAGTTACAATTTAAACCAAAAGAAAAGAAAAGAAAAAAAAACAAAAACAAAAACAAAAACAAAAACAAAAACAAAAACAAAAGAAAAAGAAAAAGAAAAAGCAAAAAGCAAAAAGGAAATTAAGTACAAGTATGTGTACTTGGTAAACCTGGTCGCCACACAAGTTATAATTAAGCTTGTTTGTGTTTTTGTAAAGTACAAGTATGTACTAGAGTACATTAAGTCGCCACAGAGCATCACTAGAGTCGCCACACAGAACCTGTCGCCACATAAATCTTCTCTCCTGAGCCACACAATTCTATTGGATATAAAGTCTACACTTTGCAGTAGAAGAAAAGAGAGTCATTCATTTTTTGGATCAACTTTTATTCATCTTCTCTCCCAAGAGAGTAGTGAAATGGCAGCATTGATTTACAGAGAAGCTCAAGCTTTTTGTTTATCCGTTTAACTTCTCACCAGAGTAACGTTATAATGCCCGTTTTAATTCTTGTATATTCATAGGGGCATTATAATCGTTACCCGGTAATTAAATCCTTAGACAAACAAAAGCTAGATTATTGTATAGGATTTGATTTGTAAATCTTTGTAGTAGCTAGGAACTTTATTGTTCTTAGATTGTAGCCGGTTAATTTATTTACCGGAGTGTAGCAACACCCTCGAGGATTTATATACGAATATATATTTCCCCGAATATCTTGTGTTACTTATTTTTATCGTTCCAAACACTATTCCTCTAAAGAACACGAAACCATTAACCGAGCACTAAATCTATATCCGCTAGAGATTCGAAAGAATTTTTAAATTAGTGATTATCGTATTCAACCCCCCTTCTATGATAATTCGAGACCTAACACAAATACAGGAAAACCCACAAAAGCATACCACATTTTCAACCACTTCTTCACAACCTTTAGATGCTAGCAAACCAACTGCTTCATCCTCTCAAAAGGATGGAATTAGTTAAAAGAAGATAAAGCGGATTCAACTAGTTATGATCAATGTGAGTGAGGAAAAACAAAGTGAGGAAGTGTCTCACATGGTCAAAAAGCCAATGAGAAATAAAATTGAGTTGACCACTCAAGTGACCACCTCTGCATCTTCTCAAAAAGATGTAGTTGTAAAAAAGGGATCAAAACATACTATAGTGGCATCTTCTCAACAAGATGTCACTATTGAATTAAGCACTCTCCCTAATGTAATATATACAGAGTCTGCACCCCTTCTTGGGCACACTCAAGAAGGTGAAAGAATAAATTTGGTTGGCACACACAATACTGAGAGCATATTTCTTGAAACTCCCTCATTAATTCAGGGGGAGTTGCCCACACTCAACACTGAACTCACAAATCTCATATCTCAAATTTCTTCCTCATATAATGAAGGGCTTGAATCTACTTCTCAAGCCCTGCCAACTTCAAGTGACACAGTTTATTAAGATGTGCCTACCACTCAGAAACAACAATTAGATGGTGAGTGGCCAAGTGATGAGTTGGACCTTGATGACATCATCAAAAACACAGGGATTTCATTAGTTTTTACTAAAGACCCTGTGCAAACCAATGAACCTTCATATGCCCCACATCCTTCACATGCACAAAGTTTTGAGGATAGTACTTTTGAGGGGGAGCTACTCAAATCCTCTCCAATTAAATTGGAGGTTCCTCTTGATGGAACATCTCACCTCAAAACCCTAGTTGAAGTTACACTCACAATTGAAGCTAGGAGTCGAATTGCCAATGATCCACTCACTGGAGAGGCAAGTACACTAGCACATTCAAGTGCTGGTTCTTTGCAAGAAGAAAAAGGGTTTGAAGTTAGGGTACATGAAAGTAACATGTTCAACTCCCCTTCAATTTAAATGGAGGATCACTCTCAAGGTGATCAACGCACTGTCATAACCACGGTTCCCACTGTGAGTCAAACTGTGACCTTTGTCATACGTGTACCATTCACCTCAACCACCATACACACAAACACAAAACTACCTTCTACCTCTACACAAGATCATACATACCTATTAACTGCATGGCTTTAAAATACTCAAGCTCAATCAAATTCTATAGATAATATGCTTTTAGACCAAATTAAAGGCCTAGCCAATATTGCTCAACAATTGCTGACATCTGATATGACCAATCAAGATTATCAAGCTATTTTGCTATCTTACAAGGATGAGGTTTAAGACCAGCAAGCTAAGATAGTAGATGAAGCTGAATATGATGGAAATGTTGATACATGGTTGTCTCAAACCTTTACTATTGATATGGAGGAGGCCTTGTTAAGGTTTAGGGAGGAGTATGTCACCATCTTAGGAAACAATGCCAAGATGCTTACTCATCAAGAAGTATATGATTAGTAAGTGGCAATTTATACCACTTAGAACGTCTTATAATAGCTTAAATTGGTGTCTTGAAATCAAGTATTTTGTGTATTTGATGTGTTTTTCTAGTGTTTGTGCATTTCAGGGTATTAGTTGTATTTCGGGGGAGAATCATCAATAATAGGCCTTGGCATGTGTCTAGCATTGCAAGTGGGAAGAGAAGAGCAGATTACAGCGAAGAAATGGAGCAAACAGACCATTTTTCCAGAAGGGGTCTGAGCGCCCGCTCAGCTATGCTGAGCGGCCGCGCAGGGTCGTAATTTCAGATTTAATATTTTAGACTTCTAATTCTGTTTGGCTTCCAACTGCTGAGTAATCTGGGTTTTGTGGGACTCCTATATAAGTAGATTTCAGAGACATTTCACGTGTGTTGGATCGTTGTATTAATCAAGGAGCGAAGGAGATAAGGAAGAAGACCGTTTTAGCACATCGCAACGAAGAGGAAGCATATTTTCTTGTGATTCTTTATTTCGTTGTAACGTTGGATGCTAGTTTTCTTTGCTTTGAACCTATTTACTCTTGTGACGTACTCTGGTTTAATATAATTAGTTTAGTTATTATTCTTCTGTGTTTATTTATCATGTTTTCATATGAACCCATGATGACGATGAGTGCTAACATGGGCTAATCGTGATCATGGGGTCGTAACGGATTTACTATGTACTTCTTTAGTTAGTTGTTTAATACCTTAGTGTGTGATACTTGTATGATATCTAGTATTGGTTGTGCGTATTCGTCTTATGTGCGTCGCGAATATATAAGATAGGGTGTTAATCTCTTGTGAAGCAACGGTGGATCTCGAGATTTAGAACTTTCCATGCTAGCATAGGTTCATGTACGAGTCTGCATGATTAATGGGTAACTCTAACTGTTTTATTCGCCCTGTGTAATCAAAAGGAATAACTTGTTCTTAAATCATTATGTTGTCAATTTCTGTAGACATATAGGGATTCAACATAATTGATGCATATTTAACTTCTATCTTAATTGTGGATGTTTGGTAGAATGGTATTAGTACAATGAAAGTTGGCTTTTATCAGTTTCGTGTTATTCGATTAATATCATCGTTATTGCATGCTAAGGGTAATAACAATGACTACTGAAGGAAGTAGTAATGAAGTTGTGATCTCATGAGTGTTTTAATATTGTTAATTCTAAGTGTTAATTAAGTGTTTAATTCTAGTAGTTAATTATAGTTCATAATTAGTTAATCAAATCTAAGTGTTATTGTCTTAACATTGAGAAGTAATCATACATTGGTGAGTGAGTTTAATGGAACATAATTAGTCTGAGACTCTATGGGAACGAACTAGAAAGTATTCTATATTACTTGTGAACGCGTATACTTGCGTGAATATTAGCGCGTGTTTTCGCCTTAACAAGTTTTTGGCGCCGCAGCCGGGGACTCGGCGTATTTGTTTATTTTATGTACTTACCATCATTGGTCGTTAGGACTCAGTGATTAAGATATGTTACTTATTGTTTCCGGTTGTGTTTCAGGTACTCTAGCGAGCGTTTATGCAAACTCGTTCTCGTACTCGCAAGAGGACTTTAGATATAGCTGAGGAGACAGACGAAGTTCTTGATATTCCAGAGAAGATAGACTTTGAAGATTCGGATTCAGGAAGTGAGCAGAAAGAGCCAGTAATCATGGGTGATCGTATTGTTCCGGCAGATCCAGCTCTTATGGACTTTTCTCGGCCTAAAATTGATGACATTCAGTCAAACATTCTTTATCCGGCTATCCAAGCTAACACCTTTGAAATCAAGCCGAGCACTATTCAGATGGTGCAGAACTATGTTTCTTTCGGAGGAGCTGCGACTGAAGACCCCAACATGCACATAAGGAATTCTGTCGAGATCTCCAGTACTTTCAAATATAATGGTGTAACTGATGAGGCTATCAAGCTGAGGCTTTTCCCATTCTCACTGAGGGATAAAGCTAAGGACTGGTTACATTCTGAACCAGCTGGGTCCATCACTACTTGGCAAGATCTTGCGCAAAAGTTTCTGGTGAAGTTTTATCCAATGGCCAAGACTGCTGCTATGAGGAGTGCTCTTACTCAGTTTGCGTAGCAACCTACGGAATCTATGTTCAAAGCTTGGGAACGCTACAAGGAAATGTTGAGAAAATGTTCACATCATAGAATGCCCGATTGGATGGTGATCACTGTTTTCTATAATGGTTTAGGGGCCCAATCTCGGCCCATGCTCGATGCAGCAGCTGGAGGCGCCTTGAGGGCCAAAAGCTATACTGACGCTTATAATCTTATTGAGACTATGGCTGCAAATGAGCATCAAAACCCAACTCAAAGGATGATGCCTGGAGAGGTAGCAGGTATTCTGGAAGTCGATGCAGCCACCGCTATTGCAGCACAGCTCCAAACGTTGTCTATGAAAGTCGATTCACTAGCTACCTATGGAGTCAATCAAATAGCTATGGTCTGTGAGCTTTGTGCAGATTCTCATGCTACGGATCAGTGTTCTCTTGTTAACGAATCTGTTCAGGATGTGAACAATTATCAGCGACAACAGCAGCCTGTGCTAGCTACTTATCATCCTAACAATAGAAATCATCCAAATGTCGCACCGGCCACTTTTCAGAGATGTATGATGGCTATATTCTCTGACATGATTGGAACTAATGTTGAGCTGTTCATGGATGACTTCTCCGTCTTTGGACATTCGTATGATGAATGTTTGACGGTATTCGAGACTCTTAAGAAGAGTATGATCACTGCACCAGTTATTACAGCACCAGATTGGACAGAGGCTTTTGAGATGATGTGTGATGCGAGTGATTATGCGGTAGGCGCAGTTCTTGGGCAGCACAAGAATAATCTCTTTCATGTGGTCTACTATGCTAGCAAGACCTTAAATGGGGCCCAAATGAACTACATCACTACTGAGAATGAGATCTTGGCTATAGTCTTTGGTTTCGAAAAATTTCGATCTTATCTGCTTGGGACAAAAGTGACAGTATTCACTGATCATGTGGCCATTCGCTATTTGGTTTCCAAGAAGGATTCGAAGCCGAGACTCATTCGTTGGGTGCTCTTACTACAGGAATTTGAGTTAGAGATCAAGGATCGAAAAGGTACTGAGATTCAAGTAGCTGACCATCTCTCTAGATTGGAGAATCCCGAGTCTACTTCACATGATAAGACATTGATCAACAAATCTTTTCCGGATGAGCAGTTGTTCGCAGTTCAGGAGGAAGAGCCATGGTTTGCAGATATTGTGAATTATCTTGTCAGCAATATAATGCCTCCTAATTTGACCACAGCTCAAAAGAAGAAGTTTCTGCATGAGGTGAAGTGGTATATGTGGGATGAACCGTATTTGTTTAGACAGGGAGCTGATTAGATCATCAGGAGATGTATCCCATTCTGTGAGACGGAGGGGATATTACGAGACTGCCACTCTACAGTTTATGGAGGACACTATGGTGGTGAGAAGACAGCAGCTCGTATTCTGCAAGCAGGTTTTTTCTGGCCTACCTTGTTTAAGGATGCTCATCAATTTGTTTAACGGTGTGATCGTTGCCAAAGAGTGGCAAATTTGACGAGAAAGGATAAGATGCCGTTAAATGTGATGCTTGAAGTCGAGGTCTTTGATGTTTGGGGAATCGATTTCATGGGGCCTTTTGTCTTGTCCTGCAACAATCAGTACATCTTGCTGGCAGTCGATTATATCTAAAAATGGGTAGAAGTCAAAGCTCTACCGACAAATGATGCAAAGGCAGTGTTGAATTTTCTTCATAAGAAGATTTTTACAAGGTTTGGAACGCCTCGAGTAATCATAAGTGATGAAGGGTCGCATTTCTGCAACCGTAAGTTCACTTCTATGATGCAGCGTTATAATGTGAATCATCGAGTTGCTACTTCCTATCATCCGCAAACAAATGGTCAAGCGGAAGTATCTAACAGAGAGATCAAGCGCATTCTAGAGAAGGTTGTTTGTCCGTCAAGGAAGGATTGGTCTTTAAAGCTTGATGAAGCTGTTTGGGCTTACGGAACAGCATACAAAACTCCACTTGGTATATCCCCGTTTCAACTGGTGTATGGTAAGGGATGTCATTTACCTGCGGAGCTTGAGCATAAGGCCTATTGGGCATTGAAAAAGTTAAACCTGGATCTAGATGCCGTTGGAAAGAAGCGAATGCTTCAGCTTAATGAACTTGATGAATTTCGACTCCAAGCGTACGAGAACAACAAAATGTACAAGGAAAAGGTGAAAAGGTGGCACGATTGGAAGCTACATCCTAAGTTATTCATGCCGGGGCAACAAGTTCTCTTATTTAACTCTCGTCTCCGACTTTTTCCTGAGAAGTTGAAATCAAGGTGGTCTGGACCTTTTATTGTCAAAACTATGTTTCCATTTGGAGCGGTGGAGATTTTTGAGAATGATCCGGACCAAGCATTCAAGGTTAATGGTCAGCATTTGAAGCACTACTATGGGGACACGGCAAACCGAGAAGTGGTTAGTGCCGTTTTATTGTTAACTTGAGGAAGGTACGCAACGTCAAGCTAATGACAAAAAAGAAGCGCTTCGTGGGAGGCAACCCATGATTTGTTGTTACAGGATCCCTTGGAAGTTAATAACCTATCCAAAACCATAAAAAAAATCAGAAAACCTGGGCTAGAAAAAAAAAATCTAGCAGCCTCCTGAGCGCCCGCTCAGGGGTCGGCTGGGATAAAAAATTTTAGTTCCATAAAAATCCAAAAAAATCAGAAAAATAAAAAAAAAACAAAATACAAACCATAAACCCACGACCTATTTCCCCATTATCCCATAATTTTAACCCTTAAACCCACTCCTAATCAAATTTTACCCTAATCCATACCCTATATATACATACACCTATCCCATATATCTCCCATACTCTTTCTACACTTCAACTCTCTCCCAAACACAAAAACATAAATCTCAAGCACTTTTATTCAGATTCGATGGCACCCAAGAGAGCGAGGACTATTGATAGCAGCAGCACTGCACCTACTGCTGATTCTTCGAAGGGTACTGCTGCGAGGCCTCGTTTGAATGATAGGGCTGCTGAGGAGGAGTACACTAGGCTTCTGGGGAAGCCGGTTCTAAAGGAGAGGGGCTTTTTACCATCGGGGAGAGATGGTGAGTTGTTGCCTATGATTGCTGAGAAGGGGTGGATAGCTTTTTGTGAGTCGCCTGAAGCAGTACCGATGAGTGTGGTTCGCGAGTTCTATGCGAACGCGAAGGCCGAAAAGAATGGGTATTCTGTGGTCCGGGGGATGACGGTTGATTATCACCCATCGGTGATTCGCCGTGTGATTGGGCAGAGACAGAGGAAGCCCACGGAGGAGAGCTGGAACGAGAAGACTGCTGAGGATTTTGACTTGGATTTGATTTATGCTACTCTCTGTAGGCCGGGCACAGTATGGACTTTCAAGACTGGAACTAATGAGTATCATCACTTTCCTGCGATCGTGATGAACAGGTATGCCCGTGCATGGAATGCATTTATTTGTGCTAATATTCTGCCTTCTTCGCATGCACATGAGGTCACAGTTGAGAGAGCACAGTTGTTGTGGGGAATTTTGAATGAGGAGTACTATGTGGACCTTGGTGAGTTCATCTACCAAGGAATTCTGAAGTTTTTGAGGGGAGCTAAGCACATGAACATCCCTTATGCATCCACGGTTACTAAGCTTTGCCGAGCGTGGGAGTTCAGTTTTCGTCTCATGAGCAGTTGCAGTTGCCAGCCGCTCCTATTAATTCCGGGACTCTGAATGCGATGCAGGAGTGGACCGGTGGTGAGCCCGAGGAACATGGGCTGGGTTATCGTCTTCTAGGAGGGCGTCCAGCACGAGGTGCTACTATGGCGAGGCCAATGCATGATGAGGCTGGTTCTTCTAGAGCTCAGGAGGGTGCTGGGATGGTTGATGCCCAGTATAGGAGGCTATCACGGAGGATGGATGCTATGTACGAGACGCAGAGCAGGTTTGCTCAGGAGCTCACCCTTGCACTAGGGACCGCTTTTCGAGGCCTTGGAGCTGACATCCAGTGGCCAGTTTTTGGTGAGGACTCTGCATATCCGCCTCCTAATACACCACCCACTGGGGGTGATGATGATGATGATCTCTCCGAGTAGGTATACCCTGTGTTCCTTTCTACTACCTTCACTGGGGACAGTGAAGATTTTATGTTTGGGGGTGGTAGTTAAGGAATATTTTGTGTGTGTGACATATAGTTGCATATTCATGATAGTTAGTTCATATAATTGTATAATTTTTGCCATATAGAGTTTTTTTTATTATTTATAGCTTTATTTGTTTATCATGTCATGTAGCTCATGCATTTGCCATGATCCCTTTTGCACTGATTTGCCGACTGATTTGTGATGTTGATGCGAGTGCAGTGATAGCATTAAAGTAATATTGAATCGTGTAGGTTGATATGCATGCTAGAAACACTTGTAATTTCACTAAGTCTTAGAGAATGCTTAAGGACTAGATTGTTGTTATGGTTCGACGATTTTCGAGGTTAATCTATTTATTATGCTTAGAATTTTATAATAGTTTCTTAGTGATAAAAGGCATGAAAAGAAAAATTATGGAGTAAAAAATGGAATTCGTTGCTAATTGTGGCTAGGCGTCAAATGGCTAGTAGCCAGCTCGTATGTGTATGCGAGTAGTCTAGGGTTGAGCAGGATGGAGCGAAACGCACTTGCTTAGAAATTTTTGAAAAAAAAATTATATAGAAAAAAAAGAGAAAAAAATAATAATAAAGAGTTAATGCATAATTGATCACGAGTGGGCCCTTTGGTATTCGAGTTATTAAGTTCTTAGGGGACTTGTGCCTAGTGACCTAAGGCTTTTATAGTCTGGGATCCGCTAACCTAACGCTCGCTACGTGGATACCATTGTATAAGTCTTTTGTGGACCTCACTCATTGCATGGTCAAATAAGCATTTGTTGTTATAAATAAAAAGCATGATTCCGTAATAAGCTCCAGGATTCTCGAAGTGTTATAAGTCACTTTGTGCCTAGAATTTTTATTCTTTGTATAATCATGCGATTGCCTGGATGATAGTTGAGTCATGATAATTAATCTACTTGTGAAGCATATTTGTTAAGCATCTGCACACACCACGTTTCTGGCTGTATGTTAGTTTGTATGATTCGATTGATCTTTATTCGCCTAATTGCATTTGTTGAGATGTCGTGAGTTAGTTGGTTTGGTCGTAGTAAGGGGGATCGCTGCATTTCATATAGATTGCATTCATGCATGTTTTTAGTTTGTTTTTGAGTCTGTGACGCTTGAGGACAAGCATCAATTTAAGTTTGGGGTGTGATAAGTTGCATTTTATACCACTTAGAACGTCTTATAATAGCTTAAATTGGTGTCTTGAAATCAAGTATTTTGTGTATTTGATGCGTTTTTCTAGTGTTTGTGCATTTCGGGGTATTAGTTGCATTTCGAGGGAGAATTCATCAATAATAGGCCTTGTTTGTGCATTTCAGGGTATTAGTTGCATTTCGAGGGAGAATTCATCAATAATAGGCCTTGGCATGTGTCTAGCATTGCAAGTGGGAAGAGAGGAGCATATTACAGAGAGGAGAATTCATCAATAATAGGCCGCGCAGGAAGCTGAGCGCCCGCTCAGCTATGTTGAGCGGCCGCGCAGGGTCATAATTTCAGATTTAATATTTTAGACTTCTAATTCTGTTTGGCTTCCAACTACTGAGTAATCTGGGTTTTATGGGACTCCTATATAAGTAGATTTCAGAGACGTTTCACGTGTGTTGGATCGTTGTATTAATCAAGGAGCGAAGGAGATAAGGAAGAAGACCGTTTTAGCACATCGCAACGAAGAGGAAGCATATTTTCTTGTGATTCTATATTTCGTTGTAACGTTGGATGCTAGTTTTCTTTGCTTTGAACCTATTTACTCTTGTGACGTACTCTGGTTTAATATAATTAGTTTAGTTATTATTCTTTTGTGTTTATTTATCATGTTTTCATATGAACCCATGATGACGATGAGTGCTAACATGGGCTAATCATGATCATGGGGTCGTAACGGATTTACTATGTACTTCTTTAATTAGTTGTTTAATACCTTAGTGTGTGATGCTTGTATGATATCTAGTATTGGTTGTGCGTATCCGTCTTATGTGCGTCGCGAACATATAAGATAGGGTGTTAATCTCTTGTGAAGCGACGGTGGATCTCGAGATTTAGAACTTGCCATGCTAGCATAGGTTCATGTACGAGTCTGAATGATTAGTAGGTAACTCTAACCGTTTTATTCGCCCTGTGTAATCAAAAGGAATAACTTGTTCTTAAATCATTATGTTGTCTATTTCTGTAGACATATAGGGACTCAACATAATTGATGCATATTCAACTTCTATCTTAATTCTGGATGTTTGGTAGAATGGTATTAGTACAATGAAAGTTGGCTTTTATCAGTTTCGTGTTATTCGATTAATATCATCGTTGTTGCATGCTAAGGGTAATAACAATGACTACTGAAGGAAGTAGTAATGAAGTTGTGATCTCATGAGTGTTTTAATATTCTTAATTCTAAGTGTTAATTAAGTGTTTAATTCTAGTAGTTAATTATAGTTCATAATTAGTTAATCAAATCTAAGTGTTATTGTCTTAACATTGAGAAGTAATCATACATTGGTGAGTGAGTTTAATTGAACATAATTAGTCTAAGTCTCTGTGGGAACGAACTAGAAAGTATTCTATATTACTTGCGAACGCGTATACTTGCGTGAATATTAGCGCGTATTTTCGCCTTAACAATGATGCCATTCTAGAGGTCTACAAGGCACAACTTAAAGCCTTTAAGTTTATTAGAAAAGCTCTTACAAAGACACTGGATGGTCATCAGGCATAGGTTAAGCAGATGGGAGTCGACAAATTGATGAACTTGTGCCTTCACATATAGAAATCAAAAATAAGTTCAAAAAAATTTCTAAGAAGAAGATCATTTCAATGTAACTGGGGTGGAGGGTAGCATCAAACAACTAAAAGAATCATTTTTGGCATTGCATAATGTTCTCCAAACTCAAATATCTCACAACAATTACACAAAGAGCAAATTGGAGCAACCTCACAAGGCTAAATATGAGCCTTCAGCCATGATGATGGAAGAAGTTAGAGAAGTTATGCAGGATACCTTTGGAACTCAAGCATCTACAAGTGCACCTTCCACTTTTTTCTCTATACAAATTAATGACCTTAAAAATCAAGTGGTTGATCTTAAAATGTCCAATGTAGATCTAATGTCTCAGGTCACTCAACTTATTGCTCAGTTCACAGCCAACAGACTGACATAAAGACCCTGATAGACTCCTAGAGTTACTTTTAAATATGTCAATGGGAACTATCATGGGTGCTTTAAAGGTCCCTATTAGATATATTTGATAATGTCATGGCTAATATGATTTATGTTTAGTTTTCAGATCTTACTTAAACAGGATAAATCAGTACTTACTGGAAGTTAGGACTTAAGGATATCAGTACTTATATTATCAGGAGATAATCATCAGAAGATGGATATCAGAACTTAAGTACTGAAGGACGATCAGATAAGGACAGCAGCTGATTAAAGGAAAGAAGATCGAGATAAACATAAGAAGAGATATGCATGAAGAAGGAATTCTATGAAGAATAGAATACTTGGAAGAAAAGATATCTGATTGATATATTTTAGGAAGCAGAATTATATTCCATATCAATTAGCGATTATCTTGTAACTGTGTAGTATATAAACACAGACATAGGGTTTACACTATAAGTGTTATCATATTCGAGAAGATTATTAATTGTAACCCTAGCAGCTCTCGTGATATTTGTTCATCATTGAGAGGTAACAGTTTCATACTGTAATAGAGTTTATTATTTCAATAAAGTTTGTTTAATGTTACTTGAGTTATTAAAGTTCTATTTGATTGTACTTTACACTGTATTCACCCCCTCTACAGTGTGTGTGTGACCTAACAAGTGGTATCAGAGCCTATCTGTTAACGCAAATACAGTTTAAGATCCAAACACAATCATGTCTGACACAGAAACTCCAACTAAGCCTACCAAAACAGAAGAACCTCCAAAGACACAAATTCAAAGTCGGTATGAGACCATCAGAGTTCCCATACTGAGACCATCTGAATATGCCATATGGACGGTGAGGATTGTAATAACCCCAATTTTGGAGAAATTTTGAAACCCTTATGAATAGTGTTTTTGCTGAACGAGAAAACTTTTCATGCCACGCTATGTAGGGGTTCTGTTATTGATCTTATGGGATATTATTAGTACTCTATGTGGTATATAAGTGTATGTAAAGATCGTCAGAATCCAATTCCGAACACTTTGATTTTTCCCGGAAATCCACAAGATACGGAGAGAATTGAGTATAAGGTAACAGGATAAAAAGGATTTAAATTAAAGGATTATAAGAGAGGATCATAGAAGGAATACAATATATTGAGAAAGGTTAAGGGAACCTAAGTAATAAGATCCCGGGTATGATCCCTCAAACGATAAACGAGAACGAAAGATAAGCGAACCGTAAAACAAATAAGTGACCAAGAGACAAGCTTGTACAAGAAGCCAGGGATTGTGACATCATCAAACCACAAGGTGTGGAGAAGTGGGAGCATTATGACATGTGCAAGGTGACACAAGCATGACATGGGAAGGAAGGAGGTGTGGTGGCTTTTTAACCACACAAATTCAAGGGCAACAAGGTAATTAACTAAATCAAACACAAAAACAAGCCAACCAAGCCAAGAAAAATCATTTTCATCAAAATCAAAAAGAAACCAAGGCATAGTTTATCATGCTCTCGGCTTTTTACTATTGCAAATGGGCAAGAATTCAAAAACTCAAGATCCAAGCCTCCTAAATTGGTGAGTTAATTCCCTAATCATCTTCATGCTTAGTTAGGGCTATATCACGAGTTTAAGCCATTAATTCCTTCTCAATCTTCTTCATTTAATCAAAGAAGAAGACTATGAATAGTGTTTTCAAGTTTTTAACTTGAAGTTTTTCTTGTTTTCTTGAAGATCCAAGCATTCTTAAGACTTCTCAAAGCTTCTTAAGGCTTCCTAGCTCCTCCCACCACTTCAAGGAAGGTATACCATCTCCAAACCCTAGATTCCTATATATTATAAGATGATTTTTATTAGTAGGAGGATATTGTAGCTTATTGTTGTGATTAGAGTTTGGGATTTGAAATGGTAGTGAAATGGAATGGTAAATGTTGTGGTTTTGATTAAAAGAACTTAAGTATGATTAAAGTTAAGCTTAGGCATAAGTATGAATGATTAAATTGAATTGGTTGGGGTTGTTATGATGTGATGAGGATGGATGTTGGTTGTATGTTGGATTTGAGGTTGATTTGGAATGGGTTTGAATGGTTTAAAATATTGGAAATCGCGTAAACATAGCCGTCGTAACGTCCGATTTTCTGTGGACTGTTTTTGTGCATAGCATTAGGACCCGAGAACCCCCTGCTAGATTATGACCACTGCCATGTTTAGATAGCTCATGTTACGAGCTTCGTTTTGATATGTAGTTCGTTCGATTCCGATGCACGGTTTAGGAGAAACGACCGTTTCAAGTAACGGCGTTTCGCAAACGAAACTTTTCCCCTCGCCTTACTTTCAAACATAGGTTAAAGACCAAAAAGGGTTAATTAATGTATGAAACATTTATGGTCAGTGTGTTAGGCAGTTGGTAAGACACTCGCGAAGGAATCGCCTTAAAACTCGTAAAGGTTAAATTATTAAAAATGGTGGAGCCGAGGGTACCCGAGTGACTTAAGCGAATCAGTGAGCGCAAAACAAGCGTTAGAGTCTAAGTTAGTTAAAGTATAGATTTACAAGTGATTTTGGTTTAATTCCAACTTACTTGTTGCTTATAGGTTACCAGACTCGTCCCGAGCCATTCGTAACCCCCAGTCGCTCAGGCAAGTTTTCTACCCGTTATACTGTTGTTGTGATGAATATATGTATATGCATTATCTTGCGATAGATGCATGTTGGTTAATTAGCAAATGTTGCGATATATTGAAGCATGCTGATATGGTATATATATGCATGCCTGTTTCGTATTCTTGCCATATATATCTGTTGGTTCAGTTGATAATACCTATGCTAGAGAATAACAGTAATTTGCATATACCCTTAGTATAGGGACCCAAAGGTGAAAACATTTTCTAAAACCGGGAGTCGAGGATCCCGAGTAGATTTTATATATATATATATATATATTTATATATATATGGTATTATAGTTTTCAAAACTATTAATCGAATAAGGTTTATTCGATAACTTTATTTTATTAATGAATATTATCTTGAATATTCATTCGAGGGCTTATGACTCCTTTTATTTTATTAATTAAATATTATTTGAATATTCATTTGAGGATGTATGACTCCTTTATTTTATTTAATGAATATTATTTATAATATTCATTCGAGGTATTATGACTCCGCTTATTACTGAAATATATTCTTTATTTTATTAAAGAATAAGGTGTTAATAATCAAACTTATTTTCGATTATTCAAATAAAGATAATACTTTCATATAAGTGTATCTTTGGTTATTTAATACTCGTTTCAAGTATAAGTTTTAAAACTTCTACTTCAATTATTTTTATAAAGATTATTCTTTATGGGAATATTATTTAAATAATAATATTCAGTCATTTTCTAAATATTCTGGGGACTGATTTACTTCATTAAATCAGCTTTACTCCAAACACTCTATAAAGTGTTTTCGAGTCTTCAAAATGATTTTTAAAGTCAGAGCGGATCCCAAAACTCATTTTTATATTTAAGATCTTCCTTTTTTAAGGGGATTTAAATACTCGCTCAAAACCTGAGGGATCCGGCTCTGTGGTGTATTTTATATTCGCAACAAGGTTGCTGTTTTGATAAATGAATTGATTACTTGTCCAATGTTCGGGAAGTAAGCCCATCTAATTGAGTCGGCATAAGCGACAGGCCGGGGTACGGTCTATGAAAGTGTAAGTGGCTGGGTGGCAGTCCATCAACGCGTAAGAGGCCGGGTGGCGGTCCAGCACAAGGTCCTTATGTGGCCAGGGTGATGACCGGTGGGGGATTCATCCATCTACTAGTAGAAAAGGTTACTTATTGGTATCTTTGCCTGATCAGCAAGATATCTGGTTTATGCCAAAATTCTTTTCCTTTCCAAAATTCATTGGATGTTTCAAACTCTGTTCATACTTTACATAACAGAGGTTCCAGGAAATGTTTAAGAGATATATATATGTGGATATATATATATCGGGACTAAATAAAGTATCTCGTAACTTTATTTCATTCAATAATATTTCAAAGATTGAATCTATTCAAATCTTGTCTTGTAGTCTCATCTATGTGATGAACTTTTGAAACTGATTATAACTTGAACGGTGGTAGTTCAAGTAGTATTGGGAAAGATATAAGTATATTGGGGTATTTGGTAACCTCATCTTTTAAACTTATATCTAATTAATAATTGTCTTATGAATGACAAAGATTTTCAGAAAAACGTTGAGACAAGGTTAGATATATGAGATCACCTTGCAACGATATTTTTTTATACAGTTATACACTGGGACTTTGTGTATATTATGCATGGAAGAGGACTTCCAATATTTTGAAAAGTATATATGTATATATACTGAATATTTTGCGACTTCATCGCATTAAGATATCAAACTTGGTCCATTTCTTTTGACCAAGACTTTCATGAGTACTAGGAGAAGGCTCATATATAGTTAATCATTATACATATTATTTTGGTAGGCTTGCTGCTCACCCTTGCTTTATTTCTTCATCACACAACAACAGTTAGGAAAGATGGCCAGACTCCAGCAGACCCAGCGCAAGCGCGTGGGAAGCGTCCGGCGTCTTCCCGTTGATGTTGTAGCTGCTATAGCTGCAGAGGTAGATCTATTGTAGATCAGACAATCTACTTTTGAGAATCAATTATGTATAATTATAACTTGTGGCAGATAATGGCAATTAACTGTAAATTTATCAAGAAATCATTTTGGGTTGTAATAACTTTTAAATTGTGGATTCAAAGACTTGTACTTATTTAAATTTCATCTCTGAGACTATAACGGGTTGTGGTGTGTGTTAGTGTGGGGTCACAGCATAAGGTTATTATTATTAATTAAGTGAAGTGATATTGTGGAAAGAAAGACCGTGATGACCCGGATCCCCGACCCCGGATCTGGGGGTGTTACAGAAATGGTATCAGAGCTAAGCGTTATAAACCTCAGAGATGATGGGACGTTAAGATAATAAGTTAACTAAGATAATAAGAACTCTTGCCAAGTTCATAGTCGGGCTACCTAACGTAGCACTGACAGTTAAAACCCTTATGGGAACCCTTATAAATATCGTGATAGGAACGTAGTTCGTTATCGTATATGGTAGCGGGACTCCGAACCCTGAGGTTGAGGAGCAACATCGCGATGATATTTTATTACTAATTGGAGATCGGATTGCGGATCCGATAGAGTGTCCTAATGCAGGACCGAATGATGTTGATATTGAGGATTTAGCGGTTGAGGATGTTGTCCTAGAAGGGATAGTTGTTGAGGAGGATCCCATGGAGGATCCTGACAGGATTGGATAAAGGACCACTGATGAATTGATGACCATGGTTGGGTCGACTACCAGAGGTAGGATTGGCCGGTCACTACCGGAGGTTCGTTCAAGTTGTAAAGATAGTAGCCCCTTTAACGCGGCTTACTCGTAAGACTGAGAAGTTCGAATGGACAGAGAAATGCGAGAACAGCTTTCAAGAACTGAAGCAGAGGTTGGTGATGGCCCTTATGCTGGCATTGCCGGATGGAAAAGGAGATTTTGTGAAGTGTAGTGATGCTTCGCACAAGGGCTTAGGGTGCGTGCTTATGCAGCACGGTAAGGTAATCGCGTACATGTCAAGACAATTAAGGTAATATGAAATTCGATATCCCCGCTCATGAGCTTAGGCTCATGGCAATAGTTTTACCCTAAGGATTGGAGGCACTACTTGTATGGAGAGAAGTGCGAGAATTACCTAAGCCATAAGTGCTCTAGTACATTTTCACGTAGAAAGAGCTCAACATATGCCAGAGGAGGCAGTTAGAGCTAATCAAGAATAATGATTGGGAGATTCTTTATCATTCGGGGAAAGCCAATATGGTGGCTGATGCCCTTAGTAAAAAAGAGAGACTCAAGATGATAATGTCTTTTGGAGAGTTTATAAGAGATTTTGAGAAAATGGAAATAGAAGTGAAGGTAACCGGAGCCGGTACCGAAAAGCTGTTTGAGATTGCAATACAGCCCGAATTATTGGAAAAGATCATATTGTGCCAGAAAAAGTTATGAATGAAGGCAGAGAGCCAACAATTAGATAAAAGATTAATATCGAGAAAGATGATAAGGGAATAATGAGGTATTCCTATAGAATTTTGGTTCTGAAAGTTCAAGAGCGTAAGGATGAGAACTTAGATGAGAGCCATAGTTTGAGGAATAAGATTTAGAGTAAACCCTGAACGTGATAGTCAGGGAGGTCGCCATCAAGATAGAAGGAACCCATGACATAATGGAGTGGAAAATAAGGATTTTAAATTAAAAGATGACCCCAATTATGGGGAGTAGGATGAAACATTTCATACTAAGGAAACAGAAAGTCGATTAAGGAAAGGAGACCCGAGACGGTACTCCTATACGGCAATTCATGGACCTGTCTAAAAAGAACTTAGACTATTATCCCCAACCACCACCCTGAGGAGACAGTGCGGTGAGAAATTCTTTCAGGACCTTTAAGTCGCTAAGCTCTCAGAGTTCCATGGAACAAGCTGACCCAGCCGAGGCAATAGCCTGGCTAAAGGAAATATAGGAATTATTTGATATTCTAAATGATTGACGAATCACAAAAGACTGTTTTTGTCACTTACCCTCCTAAGAGGGAGACCACCCGCTGGTGAAAGACCAAGAAAGGCACGGAGCCAGAGGTTATGATAAACTGATTAAAGTTCAGCCAATTGTTTTCGGGAAAGTAATTCCCAAGGTTATGGAGAGAGTGTAAAAGCTTTAGAGCCAGAACAAAGGCAGACGAGTATGATGAATTGTGAATTTAAGTTGTAAAAGTGGTCAAGATTCGTTCTAAGGGCACGAATCCAGAATGACGGGATGTTGAAATCAATGCTTATGTTGTGTTGGTTCATGAAATAATGATAAGAGAAAGGAAAATAAAAAAAAGAAATTGAAGTGGAAAGGAATATAACGGCAATAGAGTTTGAGGTATGATAAGGGAGTTGGGTATGAGGAAACCCTAACGACTCGTAGCAATAGAAATAGAAAAGTATGCATTCGTCAGGATGAGGGTGATTCACCATAAGTTAAAATTGATGGTTGAGGGCATAAGAGATACATATAGTTATCCCCTGTAAGTTGGGAGGATTCGAGGAAACTTTGAGATAATTCGAAGGATAAATAATGAGACGCGGATAGACTAAGGGGATAAGGAAGTAAGAAATTAGGAAAAATTGGATGAAGGAAGTGACCTTCAAGAAGGTGAAATGTAAGACCGGTGGCTTGATACCCAGAAAGGGAGACGCCAGGTATGAAAGATATCCCAATATTGAGGTGACTGTTGAGATAAACAACAAAAGTAAATAAGGAATTATTAAGAAGAAGTTCACGTTGAACACGACCAATATCTTCCAGAACATCCTTGTTATCGTTACCAAATTAGGCAAGACAAGCGGATAACCGTTGTTATCTTTTGGAGGCCATATGGATTGACCTCAATTTGAATAAGGATGCTATTATGAAGTTAGGTATAGACTATCGAGGTGGGAATGATGAATATGATAATCTATCAAGGATATATGACTTGATTTATTCGTGAAAGGATGCAGGTACCTTTTTAAGGTGGAATTAAGGATAGAACATTGGTAACTTAAAATGAATCCTAGGGGACTGCATAAAGGTTGGCATGTCACCCTTAATAGGGACAGTATGAGTTTTGACAGTATGATTGGGAAAGGGTTAAGGTAACAACAACCTTTAAGAATCAGTGGAGAAATTTTGCAGAAGTATATAGACAATGGTTCTACTATTAGTAAATGGTATTATGATATGCCCTGTATCTAGGGAATACAGGAGGAACGTTTGAAGGATAACCTTAGAGGTTTTATAAGGAAAAAAGTAATATTCAAAATTCTCAAGAATAGAAATGTGGATAAAGGAAATATGACATAATTATAATGATGCCAAGTGGGGCACGTGTTAAACCACAAGAAAGTATGGATCGAACCAGTAATGGTCGAAATTGTTCAGGGCAATTAGGACTTAAGATAAAAAAAAATGTTCTAAGTATGATTGAGAGTCAGTCTTGACAGTGATTAGCCTCTAAAGAATGAGGCAATAACTTATGGAAAAATGGTGATATTTTTTTCCCATCTGATTTTAAGGAAAACATCTTCACTCAAGCAGTGATCGGAAATAAGGTAGAAAATTTATTTGGAGGTGGTTAAAATGACATTGACTGTAAGGAAATTTTACTATCAGGAAAGGCCAAAGAGGTGGCCGACACTTTAAAGGTAAGTGGATAATTATAGGCGCGTGTGCCAAAAGAATACAGTGATGATGGTTAAAAATGTGAAGGTTGAATTATGGTTTGGAAGATTGACATTCCTTCGGATGACTGTGCAATACCCAACCATAATAGTAGTTGGTAAAGGTTTAATTCGTGTAATCGCCGTGAACGGGCTATCTATCTTAGAAGGTCCTATCTTGAGATAAGCCAGGACCATGTTTCAAAAAGGACTAGATGAACCCTTGAGTTAATTCTTCTATTTAGGGCGTATGATTAAGAATGGTATTAACCTGCTATCGTTGCTTTGATTGAAACTCTTCTGCACTTTTATCTGCTTCATGTCATGTATGTATGTCAGGATCAGGAGTGTTCTTCATGAATCAGGAATGGTGATTATGTTACCTCCTTAGGAGAATTTGATACGACATGTATAGACTCCGTATGGTTAGATATTAAGATTTTATGGAAAAATGAATGACGACAGTAGGTCAGTGGTGGACCATAGTAAGGCAGCAATGATTCTGCGAGTATTGAGCTGATTACAACCGTGAGAGTTGTATTGGAATGGGTGTTGAGATTGAGTACCACTAATCGGGTCGTGGTAGTGTATAAGTTATCATTGATAGACTAATTAAGTAGAGTATCTACCTAGTGAATAATTATTCTTTCTTATCAATAGAGAGTCGTATTATTATACGAGGAAGGTTGCGGTGCAAGCATAGAATTCTAGTAACGATGATGTATAGAATGAGATCCCAGATTCGATTTTCGATGTCGAGGGAGTTTCAAAGGTGATTATGTATAAGCTCGAGGAAGAGTGTGGGTCCATAGAATGATGGACGGGATAGCGAAAATATTTAGGCATGGGAAATACGAGGCTATAATGCTTGATGCTGATATAAATACGTATATATTTTGTTCTCCTATGACAAACCTCTATAGTTCAGAGGTAGGTTCCAAGCCAGATATTTTGTGGCAGTATATTTTTTTCATATATACAATTCTCTTCAGTTCGTTCTTTTCTCTTCTTTTCATTTCATGTAAGCTGAGAAGAACAACCCTTCCAGAAGGGGAGGTATTACCGAATGACTATCTATCTGTGTGATAGAAGCCGAGTAGGATACCAGCTATTGTGTAATTGCTTGTCAAGTACTAAAGGCTGGCCACCTTCTGTACTAACTATGCGATATAACAAGTGTTCATGATCATAGTGATCTCTCAACAAATTCCTTTACTTCTATTTGATTGATCAAATTTTGGAAAATAGAAACAACTGAAAAAGGAGTAATAAAGTGGTGGTAGTATGCGGAATGGGAACACATTTGTGATACTAAGGTTGACGTGGTTATTAAAAGGTTATAGAACGCTAACGAGCAAAAGTATAACCAGTATAATATTAGGAACGGAAGGTAGTAGCGATTACGAACTGGAAAAGAATGGGTATTGAGAAGCAGAAGCTCTAATGCTAAAAGCAATAATGAGAGTCTGTGCAATAGACTTGAAAGAATTTGGAATGATCACTTAATTCGGATTGAGTTATCTTACGACAATAGATCATATGTCATTATCGAGATGTCGCCTTATGAGATCCTTGAGGGAAGACAATGTCGATCTCCCTTATGTTAGGATGAAGTTGTAGAGCGCAAGTGTCACACCCCCAACTTAAATAGCGAAATAAATATAGATATTACATCTTTTTAATGAAGAATACACAACCAAAATCCAAGATCTTACAGTTTAGGGTTTGGAACAGCCCAACACTACCAACTATTACATCTGATTACAAATACCGAGTCCTCACACAACTATTATTACTTATTCTACCTGAGCTCGAACATAAGCATCAGCATCACAGGTCTTACGGGCAGTCTGCTTGAATCTAACCATAGCTGCTAGCTGTAATATAAGGGTAAAGCAAGAAGTGAGCCAAAAGCTCAACAAGTGCTAATAGTACAATGCAAAACATAAATCGAGATATACCTTTAGGAATGACAATGGAAAGACATAATCAATGATAACGAGAGATAAAACTTATGTGAGTTGGCATCATTTTGCTTGCATCAAAACAAATTTTAAAATCATTCTTAATCAAAATCATTTTATGACGCTACGGATTACAGCCGGTGATTAGCCGCGAAGTAATCCCGAACCTCGCTGGGTTCTACAACATTATTGGGAATCCCTAGGCAACTTTTAAGCCTAATATAAGTGTGGAAAGGACTCGCGTCTCAGTCCAGATCCACCATTCAAAGAAAACATTTATCCCCCTTTGGGACTGAAAAATCCACATTTTAATCATTTTAAAAACTGATGCCGATTTATGACAAAATCTCTTTCAACTGTAATCATTTTTATCAAGGGATTATAGATCAACTTGAAACACTGGAAATATGACACTAAATCTCAGGGCCATGATCCACTAGACTTTACTATATTAGGGTAATTGAGAGGTTTCCATAAACAAGAACTTTGACAAGGAAATTGAGCAAGGCTATTGGATAATATGAAAGAGTAATGCCAAACTAGGCTTAAAGCAATGGTTGTAGACAAGGTATAGGTATTAGAACATCAAGAAGATAAGCATCACTGGTTCCAATAGGATAGAGGTGTTAAAATATAAAGAAAGTGATCATCAGCTCAAGATATAACAGGGTATCAAGCTTTTAGGGTAAGGATAGGGTTATCAAACAATCATGAATGAATTTAAGAAATGATTGGCTTTTAGGTATCAAGATAAAGTTTCTATCGAGGTTATTTCAAGAGTTGAATCAAAGCATCAGGGTGCAATATCAAGATTTCTCAGGGATCAATAGCATGATAATCAAAAGGATCAATAAGGTATTATAACAAATCTCTATTTATCATGGCATTAAACTATCATGAAAGACTTTTGAACTACTTGCAATACGTACTCGAGGGTTCATGGCATCTCTATGTAATTCAAAGATAAACAAAAGATACGCTTGATTTAAATATATCAAAATGACTCAGGATAATTGCATCGATATATATATGAACTGTTTACAGTAAATACGAAGGTCAAGTTGAATCACTTGCCTTGAGATAGACTGGTCTGGTCTGACTGGTAGGAGCAACAACTGGAGCTTCACTCGACTTTTATGGCAAGTTTTCCCTCGTCTCGAGATCCTACATAAATAATAATAATCCTCATTATAATATATTCTTACCATCTTAACCTATTTACAACCCGAAATTAAACATGGATGGCACTTAGGCCTATACGCACTTAATTCATATCCACCATTATATTTTCAAATGTACACACGTAGCCACATAATCACATATCGTATATTAATACCAAATAACATCATATACACCATAATGCCACACTAGGCTTGGATGATCTCGACTCACCACTTAAGTCACTTAGTCGCTAACTAAACAAAGTCTTCAAATTTGGGCTTCCTAACTCAATGTGCCTTTCCTAAATTATCCAAACCTATTGACCCTCACTTGTGCCTTTTTCTCTACTGACCTTATACTATCTTAAAACTATGGTGGTTGACCTAATACTCACTTCTAAGTGTTCTAAAACTATGTGATAAGTGAAAGTGCTCACTGGTGCAAATTTCAGAATGGTAACTAAGGTTTCTTGAGTGCATTAGACACTCTTAAACTACAAGTTTTTCTTCAAAATTTTACACAAGACTCTCCTGACCTAATGGCATCTCACAAGCTTGATGTGGCTCAAAGGCCTGGCTTGGGCCTTCTTGGGCCTAAGCTAAAAGTACAAGGTTCCCCTGTTTTTCTGGGCAGAAAATGCCCTGACTTGAATTAACTTGTGACACATGGTTCTAGCTCATATCCTATGAACTATGGTTGGAAAAACTTCTCTGACATACCCTCTAACTAAGGCCCAATTGGGCCTAATGAGGGCCTACCCATGACATGGCCAAATCTCCCTATTTCTAAGTTGCAACAAACTGTCCCTGCTGGACAGA